>NC_058133.1:88840888-88848373 GCF_016433145.1 Gracilinanus agilis | reverse complement strand
ACACACACACACACACACACACACACACACACACACACACACACACACCAGACACACACACTCTATTGGATATAGAAAAATCCATCTTACCCAATAGAAAATCAGGAAGAGAAGGAGTAAAAAAAAAAAAAAAAAAAAAAAAAAAAAAAAAAAAAAAAACAAACAGGGGGTAAGATAGAAGGAAGGGCAGATAAATGAGGCAGTGATCCCACACAAAACATATGTTTAAGGAGGGATAGGGTAAAAACAGTGATAAGGAGAAGGAGAAAAAAGTGGGATAGGGATGAGTGTACCATTTGCAATCATAAAATGTGAATGTTTTGAACTAACTCAAAAAACTAGGAGCAGATAGATGAATGGATTAGAAACTAAAATCCAAGATATACACTTGAAACAGAAAGTTGCACACATAGTGTTAAAATAATGGATTGGAGCAGAATCAATAATACTTCAGCTGAAGTGAAAAAGGCTGGAATGGTAATCATGATCAGACAAAACAAAAGCAAAAACTGACCTAATTAAAAGAGATAATCAGGAAAACTACATCTTAAGTAGTAATTTATTAAGTTCTTGCTATATACTCAGTAATATATTAACTAACTTAGAGGATGCAAAAATTTTGAATTTGAGAATGGATTAGATCCTTTATTCAAAAAAATCTGTCTAGATATTTACAATTAAAGATACTTTATATCTTCTAACCATACCATATATTCCTCAAGGGTAAGGATGATAATTTTTGTATCCCCCTAAATTAGTTATTATCATACTGAGCATGCAGCAAGAGCTTAATCAATAACTGCTTAATTAAATTGAATGTTTTTAATGTTTACTGTACAATATATAGTAGATATATAGTAAATATATATTACATAATAGCATAATATATTGTGCTAAAAGCTGTGAACTGTGCCAATTGAAAAAAATAAAATTTTATTTAAACTAAAACTAAAGAGTTTGATCATCCTCAACCTTAGTGAAACCACACAATCCCATCTTCAAACATGAGCATCTGGAGGACAATTTCATTTCTGAGAGACTTCATTTATGGAATACTACTCTTCAAAATGTCTATATATGTTGAATGACAATGACAAAACTTTTAATGCACTTATGTACCTTTTTTTATGCCTTGCTTGAAACTGATAATTAGGTCATGAAAAATAGTAACCTCTGCATGTTCACTTATGAAAAAAATCTCACACAATTTTAATATTTCATACCATTTTGAAAAGAATTTTTAAGTCTATGTTTGTTTTTTTCCAAATCAAGTCCTTTTTTTGGTAATGCATGGATAACAAAAAGATTGTTTACTCCTTTTCTTTGGGTCTTTTAGTAAAGTAAATGACTAGGAAGATGTATTTTGCTACTGACAAAGTCAAAGCTTTCTTGTCATATTTGAAAAGGGAACACAGATAGAGATTTAGTCTCCTTTTTCATCAATGGTACCCTTTATATTTGTATATTCTTCTTATAAAGTTTTTTAGTTTATCTCTGACTATATTTTATAGAACACCACAGTGTTAAAAGGATGAATATTACCAGTGACTCTAAGAGCAATGTAGAGAAGTTAAAGGGGTATATGTATAGTATAACATTTTGAGGATATGGGGTTTACAGGAAGGGCTAGTAGCTCGGGAATGAGAGCTTTCAAAGCCCTTTTTCAGGGCTGTCTATACACTTTGGGTGTTCACCATTCACTGTACTCTCAAATCTGTGGCTCTCTGTACTCTCAAATCAGTGAGTTAGGGAGATGTCTTCCTCAAGCATATGAAAATTTCTATTGGCAGAATGAGTGTAGAACAATCTGTTCCAACAGCCAGGAAGGCAAATGAAGTAGGTAAAGAATACTTCATGCTGAGTCACACCTTGAAGATGCTTATGGGACCACTGCTTCCTGGGCCAAAGCCAATTATCCTCACTTTTGTCTATAAGACTTAGATGACTGTAAGAAAGAATTAGACTATTGTGTGTAATTCTGTCTCAATTTCAAATCACATGCAAATCAAGACATCACCTTGTGATATCAGTGGTCCTCTTTGAAAATGAAGGATGAACAACAACATCACAAGATTATAAACAATTACTGTCTTGGAAAAATGTCAAAAAAGATATCTTTCAGGAAACATATGATTAGAAAAGGAATTGGGATGATCTAATGTGAATGGAGGAAAGCTGATAAAGAGATGAACTGTTGCCCTTGCTTCCACAAGATTTTTAAAAATTTACTTCTCACATGTTCGGGAGGCCCCATTAATTGGAGAGGTGGGTTTTTTTTGGACAACAAAAATAAACAGAGGAAAGATACATATCAAGGATATCATAGATTCACTGAAATAATGAAGTATATGAGTAATTGCTCATATTTTCCACTTAGGAAAACATTAAAGATTCTAAGATCAAGATAGTGCATAGATAGATAGATAGTCAATAGAAAATAGATATAGATAGATATAACTATATATCTATATTTATCTCTCTATCTCCCTATCTATATCTATTCTTTCATCTCTCTTTCTTTTTCTCTTTCTCTCTCTCTCTTCTATTGACCAGCTCTCTATCTATCTATCTATCTATCTATCTATCTATCTATCTATCTATCTATCTATGCACTATCCTGATGCAATCTTTTAGACATTATGTAGGTCAATGGCTAAAAGATTGTATCTAATCACACACTATATAAAATTGATCTAGTTGATTTCAGTTAGGAGATAACAAAATTTCTTTGTTGGGTGGCATTTTCTATAGTTCACATAGAATACAAGAGGGGAGCCAAAAGCCTGCAAAGAGCTATAATACAGTCTAACATGGCATACTATGATAATGGCAAAACCAAACTTACTGAGCCCTGATTCTTTCCTATAAGATCTTCTCCCAATTTTCTGATGGGTTTGAAAGGAAAATGTTATATTCAGGACCTTCTGGAAATGAAATGAAAAAAACTTTCAGAGAATAAAGATAGAAATTAATTCAAGAAGCTTTGTATTATGTTCATCCCAGGGTCATCTTTCCATTGATGGTTAAAGGATCATAAAAAATAAGTGGAACCTTCCAAATAACTCAACCAAAATGTCATTGAATCTTCTAGAATATAATATGACTTAATTAAGAAAGGTTATTATTTGGATAGGACAGAATAAAAGTCCATTATATCATGGCATAAAGGAAAACCTTCATAAACCAGATAAATAAAGATGCTGAAAATTATACGTAAGAACCTTAGTTTCAAATATAGGCATCTAAATTTGTACAAATGCCATATTTCCCAATGCCAGGGGGCATTTAGGTTCCTGATTATCCATTTTCAAGCATGTGTCTATTTGAGTATGTAAATGAGGGATTTAGTTGCACAATTTGGATCTCATTTCTGAATGTTTCTGAATATTTAACTTGCAAGATTTCTAATCATGCTATAGATACTTTGCCTACTGAGCAGAATAAAAAACCTAACATTCATCATAATTTCATGAAAGTGTTGGAATTTGATTTCACTGTTCCTATAGTAGTTTGTGGTATAGTGGACAGCATGTTGGGCCTGGAGTCAAGAAGACCCATCTTCTTAAATTCAAATCTAACCTGACACTGAGTAGTTGGGTGGTCTTGGGTAAGTCATTTAATCCTGTTTCCCAGTTTCCTCATCTGTAAAATGGACCAGAGAAGGAAATGGCAAAAATACTTCAGTATCTTTGCCATGAAAACCTCAAATAGGGTTATGAAAAGTTGAAGATGACTGAAGTATTTCAACAACAAATTAGAAAATTGCATTGGTTTTGAAGATTAAAGAGTCAGATAAAGCCTAGTATGTAGAAAGAAAGACAGTAGAATTCAAGTGAAAAAATCCATAAAAATTCAGATTTAACAATAGCTATATATTGGTTGATAGGAAGAATGATTCCTCTGAAATGGTCATATTGTGTGAATTTGGATTTCATATTTATATGGAACTAAAATAAATTGCCATATTTTATATAATTATAACATCATATTATAAATTCATTACATGTGGTTACTTTAGGGGATTCACTATTTATACTAGTTGGGAAATAGTAATTATTTCAACACAGAAACACCAATCAGAATCAAATTTCACTAACATCTTTATGACAAGAAAACAATTATTAAAAATTAAAGCTTTAGCATAAAAAAATCATGTGGATAGTACTTAAGTCCATTTAAGCTGTGTAAAATGCCAGTGCTTGAAATGTATAATGTTTTCCTAAAGAAGGATTACAGCACCTCCAAGAAAGAAATAGTTTAGGAGCAGGCAATTCTGGCAAATGCCTAACAAAATAGTATCAAATTAATACAAGTCAGAGAAGTAGACTAATGAACATCTCATTTCCTAAGAATAGAAATTAATCTCTAACCTAGTTCATAATCAAGGGGGGAAGGGGAAATACAAGTTAGGAAATTCCTAAAAGCAATTAGAAAGAAAAAAAGAGACAACTAAAATTAAAAATTTCCTTTCTTAATGTCTTGAATCTTTAAATAATTTTGAATTAAAAAAGACAAGTCAATACGTTAGTTTAGGTACGTTAAAATAGAGTATTTTATGGTCCTGGAATAAATTACAAATGCTAAAGCTTTTGATGTTGATATTCTTTTCAATTCTGTACTTTTACTAAGCTTATGGAAAGCTAATTTTCATTGTTTGTATTAATAGCAATGATGCTGTTATTCAGTCATTTCAGTCTTATCCAACTCTTCTAGATCCCATTTTAGATTTTCTTGGCAGATATACTGGAGTGACTTGCCATTTCCTTCTCCAGTTTATTTTCAGGATAAGGAAACTAAGGTAAATGATTAATTTATTTCCCTAAGGAAAGACAATTAATGTCTGAGGCCAAATTTGAGCTCAGGAAGAGAAATCTTCCTAACTCCAGTCCTGACAATGTGATAATATTAAATCTACCCTGCCCATCTTTAGGTTTAATCACCAAAGGTGAAAACATCTCCATTTAATTTACAAGTTGGGTGGTCTGTAACCCAGGAGTGCTAGAATAACAAATCAGAATTTATTGACTGCCTCCAGAGCAGTCCTAAGAAAAGTATCTGTTGTGATTGGACATGTAAACTAAGAGGAGCCCCCAGGAAGTGACTCAAAAGAGGCCCCTTTAAAAAGAGACCTCAGTCAGCTGGGCCCTCTCTTCTGGTTCATGAATGGGACCTGAAGGAGCTCTTGGAGGAGGTCTGGAGCTGGTGAGACTGTTCTATTTGGTGAGTGTTAAGACTGAATCTTCCTGAACTTCTCTTAAGAAATTTCCTTTTTATAGACACTCTGTGGTTGAAGCTTTTGCTTCATTCACCTTCGAGGCTCTTTAGGCCTCTGACTTCCTGGCCTCGGGATCAAGGCCCAATTTCCCTCTACTGAGGGTTAATTAGATCCTGACAACAATCAAAAAAATAGATATTTTTATGTTCCTTATTTTACAGATGAGGAAAGTGAGGCAAACAGAAGTTTAAGTGACTTCCCCAGTGTCACACAGCTAATAAATGCCTAAGGCCAAATTTGAACTTGGATTCTTCCTTACCCCAGGCCCATCATGCTATACATTGCTCCACCATTTTGCCTATTAAAATGCATTAAACATATTTTAGGGATAGGTCTTGAATACAGATTCTAAAGTTTCTTACTATACCAGAGGTATGGAACATGAGCAGGCTGCTTGTGGCCCACCACACACCCTAGTGTTGTTAGAAACCCATTAAAATATAATAGGAAAATATTTAATCAAATAAAGTAAAAGTTATAACAAAATATCATTATTACATTTTAAAACTAAGTCAGTATGAGACTTCTAAGGAACCTTGTTTATGGTTTAGTAGTCTCTTTTTTTGACTATGATAAGCTCTGTGTTATATCATACTTCTCTTTACTAATAAGTTATGCATGTATAAATTCTTTATTAGCTGATTATTTTAGAGATAACAAAATGGATGGAACACTGGACCTAGAATCAATAAGACCTCCATTCACATAAAAAAAAGAATCCCATATTTTAATGAGGCAGCTGGGTGGACAATGGATAGAGTTCTGGACTTCAAATCAGGAAGACATAAATTAAAATTTGACTCCATAATATTTCTAGCTGTATGATCATGGACAAGTCACAACTTTTGAATGTTTTGGGTTATTCATCCATAAAATGAGAATAATAATATCTACCTGCCAAGGTTGTTGTGAAGATAAAATGAGAGTATTTGTTAAGTATTTTGCAAACTTTAAAGCATTATATAAAGGTTATCTAAGGAAGGTAAACGGAATGGCCTAAATATGTAAATTAATGCTTCTATTATAAACACTACAAGAGCAATCACTCTATCAACTGTATTCACAGAATATATACTTTTATTCTTTTTGAACCCTGGCATTTCATATTAACAATTAGATGGCTATCTATGATTAATCAAAGTAAATGGGCTATTTTTCACATGAATTATTCTGCACAGGTCTAGAGTTTTACATAAAGGAAATTTTCATGAAGAAAGTTGTCTGAGAATGGAAATCTTATTTAATTAGCCTTGGATAAGTTTTTTTTTTTTTTTAAGATAAGAAAATAGGCTTGTGTCTCTACTCTGTCAATAAATACTAAGTGAAAAATCTATTGTGATGATCAACAAATAAATGACAGTGAACATAATCATTGACAGTCTTTAGTACTTTGTGGGGAAAGAAAGCAGAGACAGTCCATCAGGAGCCCCAGTGATGCAAATGTCTGATTCACTATCTACACATAGAGTAACCTGTTGCCAAGACAGCAATGTCATTGATAAGTTTAAACAAGTTTTTTTTTAAAAAACCCTAGACTATAATATATGACTGAGACAGAAGGAGAGTAATTTTTACCCTTTTACTGCAACATACACTTCCATGTATGCAGGGGGTAATGAATGGCATATGGATATAGGATTTGGACAAAATGAGAAATCTTCCAAATTCTCCAAGCAAAATATGACTCACTTTAGAGAAGCAATACTTTCAGTGCTACTAGTATCCTTAGAGATTAATCCTTTTGTCTTATTTTCCAGATAAAGAAATACATTTTCATAAAAGAAAATATTCCATAGAAATGAACTGAAATTCTTAGAAGTGAAATGATTTGTTCAAGTCTCCTTACTTAAAGCTTGCTTTCCATGCTGACTTTTAAATTTAAAAATAAAATTCCAAAGTTGCTATTTTTAAAATGTAGGTTATTCAAAATATACTTACTTTTCTGTTGAGTAGTTTCTGCAAAAATATTTATTATGTGAAACTCTCCAGGCTTTTTTTCTATGTGAAGCTCAGTATATTATACATAAAATCAGTAATAATTAGATTTTTAAATAATAAATTCAGAAAACTTGACCCTGAGCTAGCTCTCAATTTTATCTTTGAATGATGTAATGTTATTTCTGAATATAGATATATATGTATATATACACAGACATATGTTTGTGTATATATATATATTCACATATATATATGTATATATATATATATAT
>NC_058133.1:88807920-88837928 GCF_016433145.1 Gracilinanus agilis | reverse complement strand
TATATATATATATATATATATATAATATTGTAGTTTTGGTAAAGAGGACTTTGAAGTGAATGACAAGATCAACATGATTAAGGCACAATTAAAAAGTATGTTCCAGACACGGCACATGAATCTATCAAACTATACTGACATTCCAATTTTGATTTTAGTGATTTTCATTCAAACTCCTACTTTATAAAAGATTGGAAACCAATTTAGTTAAGCCAGTGCTTCCAGTATATAATAATATAGTTGGCAGCCTCAGGTCAAGCAATTAGTAATATATAACCCTGGCTTGGAATAAAAAGATGCATTAAAGTAATAGAAAGGAGTCAGTTAAATGCATTTGATTTTAAAATGGTTCATTTAGTGAACATCTCACTGAAATATTAAAATGGCAGTAATCTGTGTGAAGATATTAAACCATCAATTGATAGCAAGGGTCAAATTTAACTGAGATTCCTTCCAATTGACAGTAAGATTTCAGGTTAAATAACTTACATTTCATCAAATCCAGTGTTAGGGCCATAAAGTGGTGAAAGGAGAGGTATATAAGGGGAATGATGAGAGGTTGTCTTAAATCAAAACTAAAGGAAGAGACTGATAACAAAGTATTACTAAATCCCTGGATAGAAAAAAAGGTCAGTATGAGGCATCCTTGAAACTGTGAAAACTAACAGAATGATTTTTTGAATTAACTCCCAGAACATTTTCACAGGGGGAATATTTCTATAGAGAATGGATTTTGAGTGAAATGATAATTTGGATGTAAAACAGATTCAAATTTTTAAAAAAATCTGTTTAGCACTTTCAAAGATTTCATTCCTTCTAACCCTTAAGAGTAACCATTAATTACAATCTGGAAATGTGAAAAATATTCTTGGCAACTTATCTGTTGACCACCCAAATTTCCTAAGACAATAATGTTTCACATAGCAGTTTATATTATAAAGGAATATAAATAAAATATGGTGATATATATACATATATGAAATGCATATGTATATAATTTGTGTTCAGGGTTAGATAGATTTATAATAGGAGATATTTTAATATAATCTGATCCAATTTCAGATAATCTGATATAATAAGCATCTGCTTGACCCAAAGCATTGTGCTAGAGACTAAGGATGGGAATACAAAAAGATAAATGAACCATATCTTCAATGAATGCATATGATACAACATGTAAATAAATATTATTTGAGACAGGAGAGAATACCTATTGTCTCAAGTAAGGGGAGGGAGAGAGAGAATTTATAATTCAAAATTTGAAAAAAAGTCACATGGATTTGGGGAAAATAAATTTTTAAAATGCTATGGATTAATAATTCTCGATATAAAATTCAGAAAGAAAATAATTCTACCACAATAAGAAGGGGGCAACCCTCCTCTTCACAACCCATCCCACAATACAAAAATACTGGATTGCCCACAAGGAAAATATGATACATACAGTGATTTTTTTTCCTGACCTGTAATTTGATTGGTGTAGGGAACCTGATGGCAGAATAGAGGCATTAATTCAGCAGAACTTTCTCAACATTCCATTCCAAACAGTTATAAAATAATGCATCAGATTGATTTGTGTAGAGCAATAAAGCTAAGAATGTTTGAGGTGTTCCATCCAGAAACAATTTAGGAGGTCAGAAGAAGAGATCTGTAACCCCAGCATGAGAGCAATGCCAGTGTACAAATAGCAGTAGTACCAGCATTGACCTTTGAGGAAACTGCAATAACAGCAACAGCTCAACCAAGAGACAGTAAAGAAATCACATATCTGAATAGAAAGAGATTACTGGGGACCCTGAGTTGGCACTGAGTGCAGGAACCTGTTCCATTGCCCGTTAGCAATTCTAGGTTGCAATTCCATAGTCTAGAGGAGCAGGAGCATTTGCAACTAAAGGGAGTCAGGGGTCCTAGTTACAATGTTAGGGCCAGATTACTAGTACTTGTGGCTATAAAGGAGAAAGGGCCCTTCTTGGGTCTTAACTTTTAAGAACTCTCTTCTAACCAGCCTTAAAGTCTGAGGAATATGAGAGACTGGGTGGTGAACTTGGGTGGAGAAAGGGAGGTAGGATGGAAAATCTAAAAAGAAATTTTATTTTAATCTGCTGTTTTAAGAGATCTGCCATTATTGCTCTCCTCTTGCTGGGAACTGAGAGTCAATTAAATTTAGATGGTGGCCAATAGGTACTGCCATCTTGGGAAGGTGAGGGAAGTTAGTTATGACCAGCCAGCCCCAGCCTGAATCTTCCTGCAAATTTCTTCCCTCTCTCTCACATTCCTAGTCTTCATATGACCACTGTCCCCTTCCAAGATGCTGGAATGATTTCAGTTTTTAAAAAAAATTCTCACTTGTCAAAAAAAAAATATCAGAGCAGGGATTAAAAGAGTAGTAAACACACTTCTCCCTAAATTGAACTCCCTTAGAACAACTGAAAATTTATAGACCCCCAGAATTTGCTCTGAAAACAGTAGCACAAAAAAGTCTTAAGCTTGGACTGGAATTCCTCTCCCCATCTCCTGAATGGAAGCCAGCTTTATCATAAAGTTAAAAAGTAGATATAGGCTGGAAAATGAGTGAATAACAACAACAACAACAACAAATCAGACCACTAAATGTTTCTATGGTGATGGGGAAGAAGAAACTACAATGGGAACATAGTTATGAGCAAAGGATCAAAGAAAAAATGTAAATTGGACTCAAGCCCATTGTAAATTCATGGAAGAGCTAAATGAAACAACAAAAGTGGTAGAGGAAGTTTGGGGCAGATAAATGAGAGTGACATAAGAAAATTATTAAAAGAAAATAAACAGCTTGGTAAAAAGAGACAACAAAAATATTGAAGAACAAAACTCCTTAGAAAGGAGAATTTGCCAAATGGTAGTAGAGCCAAAAAAAAATCGATGAAGGAAAGTACTCTTTAGAAAGCAGAACTGACCAAATGTGGGGATGAGGGAGGAGTTTAAAAAGTTTATTGAAGAAAATAATTGCTGACCTAGAAAATAGATCAAGGAAAGAAAATTTAAGAATGATCAAACTAAGGGATAGCTACAAGGATTAGTGCATTAAAAGCTATCCCTAGAGATGGAAGTTCCTTTATTCTTGCCTTAAATGCTTCCCTAGGCTGTCACCCTAATAAGTCACTTAATCTCCATTGCTTAGCCCTTACCAGTCTTTTGACTTAGAAACAATATGTGGTATTGATTCTAAGACAAAAGGTAAAAGTTGAAAAATTTTTTAAAGAATTATTGAATTAGGTGGGGAAGCCAAGATGGAAGAGAACACTCCTGATCTGTCTCAAATTGCCCACCAAACAACTATCATTTAATTCAGCAAAACTAATTCTGAATCAGCAGAACCAACAAAAAGATGTAGTGAAACAATTTTTTTTTTCAGTCCAAGACAGTCTAAGTGAGCATGGGTGGAAGCTGAACACTGGCAGCTCACCAAGGCATGCCCCAACTAGGCAAGCCAGCAAAGGTCTTAGGGGCTACTGAATCAGTGGCAATAGATCCTGGAGCTCTCAGCCCTCACATGGTAAAAGAATCAGTCAACTGGTCAGAAGTCAGTAACAGGGATCCCTTTGCTGTTTCTGGGTGCAGGATTCTGCTGCATTGTCCATACACAGATACACATCACAGTTCTGGGTCCAGTCCTGGATCAAGTTCCCCATGTAAGAAGGATTACACTAGTATACCAATGGTTGTGGATGTAGGCAAGCAGGAGAACTTGGACATGGAGTTTTTTTTGTGGTCACTCATAGACCAGAGAATACACCAGTAGAGTATTAAAGACACTTTTGCTTAGATCATATGACCTTGTAAAAACTGAAAACTTATAGATCCACAGAACTGGCTCTGAAAGCAGCTGCACAGCACAAAGAACCTGAGGCATGGATGGTGCCCCTTTCACCATGGGAATAGAAATAATTTTCAATGTTTTGTTTTGATTTTGAAGTCAAGAAAAGCCAAGAAAAATGAAAACAGAAACTGAACATGGAAAATTATTTTGGTGACAGAGAAGATCAAAATACAAACTCATAACAACAAATTCAATTTTTTTGCATACAAAATGTCAAAGAAATATTTGAATTGTTCTTAAGTCCAAAAAGAAATCCTAGAGAAGCTCAAAAAGGATTTTCTGTATCAAATAAGACAAGTAGAAGAAAAACTGGGAAAAGATATGAGAGTGATGTAGGGGAAATCATAAAAAAAAACTGTCAATAGTTTTGTAAAAGTGGAACAAAAACTATTGAATAAAATAATATCTTAAAATAACAAAATAGGTCAATTAGTAAAAGATACATAAAAATAGCCTGAAAAAAAAACTTTTTAAAAAGTAGAATTATCCACACGGAAAAAAATGGATAAAAATTAACTGAAAAAAAAAAGAACCCTCACAAGTATAGTTGGCAAAATTGGAAAAGGAGGTACAAGACCTTACTGAAGAAAATAATTTCTGAAAAGTTAGGATTGTGCCAATAATTTCTTTAGACATAAAGAAACAATCAAGCAGAGTCAAAGGAATGAAAAAAACATAGAAGAAAATGTGAAATATTTCCTTGGAAAAACATTTGACCTTGCAAATAGATACAGGAAGGATAATTTAAGAATTCTTGGACGAGGGGGCAGTTGGGTGACTCTGGATTGAGAGCCAGGCCTAGAAATGGGAGATCCTAGGTTCAAATCTGGCCTCAAATACTTCCTCACTATGTAACCCTGGGTAAGTCACTTAACCACCATGGCCTAGCCCTTACCACTCTTCTACCTTAGAACCAATACATAGTATTGATTCTAATGTGGAAGGTAAAAGTTTAAAAAAAAAGAAAGAAATCTTGGACTACCTAAAAAAATGATAAAACTAAAAAGAGCTTAGATATTATCTTCCAAGAAATTATCAAGGTTTATTAAAAAAAAGCACATTAAAACAACTCAGATGTACCATCTCACAACTATCACATTGGCTAATATGACAGAAAAAGAAAGCAATAAATGCTTGAGAAGATGCAGGAAAATAGGGACACTAATATACTGCTGGAGTTGCAACATGATTTAAATAATCTGGAGAGCAGTTTGGAACTATGCTTAAAGGACTCTAAAACTGTGCATACCCCTTCATCCATCAATACCATTACTAGATCTGTATCCCAAACAGATTAAAAAAGAGGAAAAGGACCTATTTGTACAAAAATATTTATTGTAGCTCTTTTTGTGGTAGCAAAGAATTGAAAATTAAGGGGTTACCCATCAATTGGGGAATGGTTGAAAAAGTAGTGGCATATGATAGAGATGGAATACTATTGTGCTATAAGAAATGACAGGCAGAATGATTCAGAAAAATCTAGACTTGCATGAACTGATGCAGAGTAAAATGAGCAGAATCAGAAGAGCATTATACACAGTTACAGCAATATTTCCTGATGAACAACTATGAATGACCTAGTTGTTTTCAGCAAAGCAGTAATCTAAGAAAATACCAGACTCAGGATGAAAAATGCCATATGCCTACTGAGAAAGAACAAATGGAATCTGAATGAAGACAAACATGTTTTTTTCTTCTTTTCTTATTTGGGATATTTTCTATAAAATGAATAATATGAAAAAATGTTTTACAACATTGAACATGTAAAATCTATTTCAGGTTGTTTACCATCCCATTGAGAGAGGAAAATAGGGAGGGAGGAAGGTTCAGAAGAAGAAAGAGAATTTGGAAATCAAAATTTATAAAAAGAACAATGAAAATTGTTTTTACAAGTAATAGGAAAAAATAAAATATTGTCTTAAAAAAAGAAATTTTCAATTTTCTAGATATTCCACAGCCAAAGGGTAAATTAAACCTTGAAAGAATCCACTAATCAACTCCTGAAAGAGATCTCTCAATGCAAACTCTCAGAAATATAATAGCCAAATTCTAGAACTCCTAGGTCACGGAGAAAAATATTGCAAGTAGCCAAAAGGAAATAATTCAATTATCATGGAATTACAATCAGGATAACCCAGAATTTAGTAACTCCTATATTAGACAATTAGATGGCATGGAATATGATATTCAAGAGGGCAAAGGAACTATTTTTTCAGTCAAGGATTGCATTTATTTACTGAAACTGAGTATAATCCTTCAGGGGAGAAAATGAGCATTCAATAAAATTAAGGACTTTCAGGTATTCCTGATGAAAAGATGAGTAATGAATAGGAAATTTGACTCTCAAATATGACTCAAAAAAGCATAAAAATGTATACAGGTAAAAGAAATTATAAAGGAGTTAATAAGATTGAACTATTTATATTCTAACATGGCATGATGATACTTGTAACTCCTAAGAACTTTATTATTATTAAAGCAGTTAAAAGAAGAATACAAAGAGGGCAAGTTTGTGAAATATATATGATGAGATAATACCTAAAAAAAAACCAAAAAACTAAGTGCTGAGAAAGAGGAACGCATTAGAAAAATGTTGTGAGAGAAGTAGAACTGGGTAAATTATCTCACTTAAAAGTAGTGAGAAAGCTTTTTTACAGTGGATGAAGAGATGGATGAAGTGGGAAGGGGTGTGCTTGAACTTTAGTCTCATTTGAATTGGCTCAAAGAGGGAATAATATATACCCTCAGTTAGATTTAGAATCCTATGGGAAAGAGAATGGATAAGGGATAAGAGAAGGTGGTTGGACGTGACAAAAGGGAGAGCAAATTAGGTGAGGCAGTGTTCAGAAGCAAAACAGTTTTGAGAATGGACAGGGTGAAGAGAGAGAGAGTAGGATGGGTAAGAGCAAATAGGATGGAGGGTGATACACCCTAATCACAATGGTGAAAAAGTATTTACAAGCTTTTCTAACAAAGGTCTCATTTCTCAAATACATAGTGAAGTGAGTCAAATTTATAAGAATATAATTCATTCCCCAAATGATAAATGGTCAAAAGATATAAAAAGTTTTCAGATGAAATAATCCAAGATATCAATCAATAATCACATTTTTCAAATAGCCTACATCAGTATTGATTAAAGAAATGCAGATTAAAACAGCTCTGAGATACCACTTCACATCTTTCAGATTGTTTAAAATAAACAACAAATGCTAGAGAAGATATGTAATGATAGAGTTATGAAGTGATTTAACTTTTCTGGAGAACAATTTGGCACTATTTGCTAAGGGATATAAAACTCTATTTGTTCTTTTACCCAACAGTACTACTATTAGGTCTATATTCCAAAGAAATAGGGAATAAACCTACATAAATATAGTTATAGCAGCTTTTTGTGGAGTCAAAGAATTGGAAATAGAGGGTATGCCCATCAATTGGGGAATAGAGGGACAAGTTGTATTATATAATTATGATAAAACACTTTTCAGAAAAAAAAAAAACTTGGGAAGATTTACATGAACTGATGCAAGTGAGCAGAATATTTATTACACACAGTAACAGTAATATTATAGCCATGCCAACTATGAAAGACAGCTGCCTGATCAATATAATGATTCAAGCCAAAGGATTCATGATAAAAAAAAAGTCAGTACCTCTCCAGAGAGATAACTGATTAATTCTGAATACATTTTGAAGTATAACTTTTTCACTTTGTTTTTCTTGCATTTTTTACAACATAGTTAATATGGAAATAGGACTTGCATGATTTCGCACACATAACTGATATTATATTGCTTAATTCCCAAAGTTTGGGGGAGGGGTAGGAGGGAAGAAAATAAATTTGAACTCAAAATTTTATACAATTAATGTTGAATGTAAAAAAATGTGATAAGGTAAAGTGACTTGTCAAGGGTCACATAACTAACTGTATCAGAGATAAAACTTGGTCACAGGTATTGCTGTCTAAAAGTCTGACTCTTTATCTACTACACAACATTTTCTGACCTGTGTATGTATATAATATGCTAATATTGACATCATTGATATGGCCCAGGAGAGACCACAGAGTATATTTAATCTCCTTGCTTAGAAATGACTAAACTGAGTTTCATGTTAGTGAAGTGTCTTGCCCATGGCTACAAAATTAATGAGCATCAGAGGTAGGATAGATATGTATTGGTAATATTTAATTTACATTAGAAAACTTTTCTTTTTTGATTACACCAAGGAACATGTAATTATATAGTAAAAGTACAATCAAATTGAAGGTATTCGAAATCAATAAATCAGTTAGTAAGTATTTATTGAGTCTGTCTCCTGGGCTTTTCAATACCAAGAAAAATGTAAAAAATCATACTATCACTAGTTCCATTCTCTCATTTTCCCTAGATGAAATTATTAATGGATAGCATATTACTTACAGATTGGAGATTAATATTGGTATTTCTTGCATAGAAAAGATTTTGCATAATAGCTGTGATGAATAGTGTAACAGATGGCTTCTTTTGTTGTTGTCAAACTTGCCCGAAAACATGAAAAAAGGAAAACAAAATAATATTCAGCAACAATGGTAGAGAAAATCTTAAATTAAAACTTTTTTCAAGTACATTCAACCCCATGATAAATGCAGTATTAAGTACTGTTGAATTTCTACTTGTTTATAAAGCCCTTAGGCCTTGAGACCAGTGTGAGAAAAACAACAGCAATCCAAAGAATAGAATTCTGCATAGATTATCAAAATAAGAGCATTATAACCACAATATATTTCTAAGATACCCTGCAAGGAAAGCCTTTTTGTTTGTGTTCTTCTCATGTTCAACATAAAAGACTATTTGAGCCCTCTGAGTGATGCCAGGTGTCCAGCCAAAGAAACTATATTGATAGCTCATAGGGATAAGACCTTTTATAGTGTATATGGCCCTTTAGCAATCTGTTCTTTTTTGATAATCCTGCTTTTCTTACAACAGTCCTGTGAGATAGTTGAAGATATTTATCATCAAAGAATTACAGAGTAGGAAAGGACTTTAGAGCCCACCGGATCTAATCCCCTTATTCCGAAGATGAAGATGCTGAAGTCCAGAAAAGTGAGAGGGAGCATTGTGAACTGGAAAGAATATAGGACTTAGCATCAGAGTGATGTAATCAGTGGAGCATCATTGTGAATTTAATTCTTTCTTTATATATTTACCAGCCCTATGGTCATAATTGGGCAATACACCTAACCTTTTGATCTCTATGTATTGAAATGATGATGCCTATTACAATATACTTAGCAGGTTTGTTGTGATATCCAGTGATGTAAAGTATTTGCAAACCTTAAATGCATAGCTAAATGGCATGGCTATGATTAGAATTCAGATCTAATAAATCTGCATCTGACAATCTTGCCACTGTACTATGATGTCTATATTACATATGAGGCTACAGCCTGAGGGAGAGTAATCTTTCTTTAACACCAGGCCATTTTTTTCTCTAAAATCTAAAAAAGTTCTTTCATGATCATTTGCTAAAATTTGACTCTGAAAATTGACTTTATCAGACCCTCAACCCAAGTATGTGAATTCCCTCAGCAGAATGATGGTCATGAACAACTTGTTCTAACATCCATGAAGGCAACTGAATAAGGTGCTGTGAAGTGCATATAAGCTTGGTCAGACATCAAAGGTATCAGTCACCCCTTGCATTCTGGGCCACAGCTAGTGTTTTGGGCTTTCGTATTGCCACTGGACTTTTGATGACTTTGGAAGAGAGAATGAGGTTGATGACTGTTCAACTCTCTTTCATTTAATCCAATTCATGCACAAACCAAGACATCACTCCATAATGTCATTGGTCTTCTTTGAAACAAAGGATGAACAATAACATCCTCAAATAGCAATATCTTTGCCATGATTATATTTCTTGGTTTATACTGTTCATTGGTCATACAGATGTTTACATTTTAAGTATATTATAGATTTTAATCCTGAAAAGGACCAGCGATCAAATCATGATTCAGTCAATGAATTATTTTAAAATAATTTCTTAAGCACATATTTTCAAAGCACTGCATTAAGTTCTGAAGATAAAAATGGAAAAGTATAACAACTTTCAAGCGTTTACATGTGAAAAAAATTTAGCTTCACGTCAGATGGAAGGTCCTATAGTCCTTGTATTGGCAACAAAGCAGATACAAATGCTTACTTAATATCATTTCCACTTATAAAGTTATAGCAGTTTCTGATGTAACTATTCGACAGTGCCAAGGACTTTGTTGGTAAGAGCTTTCTTTACTTGATCTTTAATAGCTGTGGTTATAGTGCTATGGGAACAGTTGCTAGGCTGTATCTCCTTAGAGGTTTCGTACATGATAGCTATGGGAATAGGGCTGGAAGCATTGCTGTTCCTAAGACTTAGTGTCCTGGGATGTCCCTGTAAGTGTATGAAAAGAGATTCTCATCAATACGGTGGTGATTTGATCTGCCTGGCACATTCTGCCTCCTTTCTTTCTTTCTCTAGGTGCTTTGCTACTTCATCTAGGCTGGTTTGCTTACCCTATGTGTGGCAGTCCATTAGTAATTTGGGGGAGAGGAGATAATTGGCCAGTTTTTCCACAATTATTTATTTTTTCAATGAATTCTGTAATGAAAACTGTTCTGGTGGCCTTAGGAATACTGCTATTTTTGCCTTAGAAAAGTTTTTATTTTTTTGTAAATTATGTAAGCTTTTTTTTTTATTTTTGCTTGTTTGTTTGCCTTTATGCCGTGAACTATGACTAGGTGGAATGCAGCAATTTTTGTTGTTCATTCATGTCTAACTCTTTCTTGGTAAAAATGCTGGATTGGATTTCCATCTCCTTCACCTGCTCATTTTACAGATAAGGAGAAGCAAACAGTGTTTAAGAAGTGACCAGGAATTCAAAGTTAGTAAGAATCTGAGGCCAGATTTGAACTAATGAAGATGAGTCATACTGACTTTAGGTCTGGTATTCTATTCACTGGGCCACCTTGCTACCCTGTAGCAATTTTTCAGATCCTATAAAATACATGAATGTAGTTTACCAAAACACAAGATTTATAAGTACCAAATTCTGAAAGTTGCCCTCTAAGTATACAGAATTGTTTATCAAAACTTTTAAATGCAATTTTGATTATGTTGAGTTTTTGCCAAAATGGAACCTAATTCCATTTAGAAGGAATATTTTTTATGTCATTACCATCTTGGGAGCAGAGCTGAGCTTTGTTAAAGTAATAAAATCAATAATTTGTCTTTGATATCACCGTACCTTCCCTTGGAGCATCTTTAGTTCCACTATCCACTTCTGCTCCCCCATATCACTACTCTAAATCAGTATCCCAAGATATAATGTCTAGAGTATTGGAATCAGGATTGAATGGATCTATATCCATGCTTAGACAGATGTGACTTTGAGTAACTCACTTAAACTCTTTTAGTCTCAATTTTCTCAGCTGGAAAATGGGAGTAATAACACCTCATAGATTTTTTTTAATGAAGATCAAATGAAATTAGGTGCGTAAAGCTTTTTAAATAGCAGCATGCCAGGGAAAGAACATTAGATTTGACATTAGAGGATATAGATTTAATTCTGCCTCAGTTACTTACAACCTGTGTGACCTTGAAAAAATCACTTAAACTCGGTACATCTCAGGTTCATCATCTGTAATAAGAAAGAGTTGGAGAAGTGTCTTTTAAGGTGCTTTCTAGCTCTTCATCTAAGATCTTATGAGAACATAAAAGTAATATATAAATAAATACAAGCTGATATTTTTTCTCCCTAGTTTCTTGGTGCTCTTATTGTGATGTCTGCCTCTGCTTTCTATTTCTTACCAAAACTGACTTATCCTAGATCACATCCTTCTGAGAGATAACAGGCTGATTTGTTGATTAACAAATCAACTAGCTTAGAGGTAATCCATTCATAGGTGCTCCATCACTTTGAATTCTGTTCTTGATGACATTTTACATTTCTGTTTTCATGGCTGAAAAGACCAAATTAGAATAAAAAAAGACTTTATGAGTGCATTTTTAAATCCATACATAGAGGTTATATTGTTACAAAGGGTCAGGCTATAATCCTGTCTACTTTCACTGTTCTCTTCATTTGTGAGGAACTCCTTTTTTCCTTCCATCAAGAAATGATTTGACTTATACCTTCTAAAATGTTCAAATTAGTATCAGTTATTTTAGTAGGCATGTAGAGATGTTTTAACACTTTCTATAAATAATTACTGATACAATCCATATCAATAAACGAATCAGTCATTTCTACCATTTTTCATTAAAAACAAATAAAGAAAAAAATCAATTGTCCCTTGCCATTCTGGGCCTAGGCATTTAGACTACATTTTGATCATTTCTTCTCTATGATGTCTATTCACTGACCATCTGGTCATCTTCATCTTTTATTTTTTTCCAAAAGAAGTAATGGATTCTGCTTCCTCAGTGCCCTGACTCTGAGACATGAATTTTTCCTTGAGTCGCTGGGACACAGGTTTCCTGGCCCTTCCTGATTTTTCTCACTATGTCCTACTTGGGCTTTCCCATTTCTATAACTTCTTTATTCATTGTCTTCCCTAATTATAATGTTAGCTCATGGCTAGCAAGAACTGTTTGGCTTGCCTGTACTTCATCCCCCACACACACTTACAAGAGTGTTTGGCACCTAATGGGTACTTGATAAATGCTCCATTGGCATATCTATGAAGTTAGGGGGTATAGAGGATAGAGCACCAAACCTGGACTCAGAAAGACTTGAGTTAAATTCTGGCCTCAAATATTTACTAGCTCTGTTACCCTGGACAAATCCTGTCTCTCTCTGTTTCCTCATTTGTAAAAGGGGGATAATAATAGTGCCTACCTTGAAGGACTGTTGTGAGGAATAAATGAGTTAATAATTGTAATGTGCTTATCACAATACCTGGCACATAGTAACCTATAAAAATTTTAGCTATTTATTATTTATTATTATTTTATTAGTATTATATTATGGTCATCATTTGTCTTTTCATCTGATTACCATCTATCTATCGATACAAGATACAAAATAATATTCCTTTTACATGACATTTTTTAATCATCTGAGATATAGGAATGAATTGACTCATCATTTCAATGCTCTACAGAATACTCTGATGAAAGAAATTCACTCTACTAATCTAGATTGGTTTGTAACTTTAAAAACTTAGACTTTAGATCTATGTAACTTAAAATAACAGAAAGTTGTCCAGGACAATAAAGGTCAAAGAAGGGTCTTGAATGAAGGGATCAATCAATAAGCATCTATTTACTGGGTGTCAAGCAGTTCCATGATCTGATGATATAAATACAAGGAATGAATAGACTATACTCCAAAGAAACTTTTTTATGGGAATTTAATAGAGGAGATAGATTTATATTTTTAAAATATAATAATTATATTATGTTATATCATATCATATCATATCATATCATATCATATCATATTATATTATATTATTAAGTTTAGTTTAGTTTAGTTTAGGAGGAATGGCACTAGCAGCTGAGAATATTGGGAAAGATGTATGTAGAAGGTGGTCTTGGAGCTGCATCTTGAAGGAAGAGAGGAACTCTATAAATATAGCAAAGAAGGGGGTGCCTTGATGGCATTGGGGATGTCTAGGACAAAAACAGAAGTAGGAGATGTAGTATCATTTATAAGAAAGAGAGAATAGTTTGGTTACATCACAGAATCTGGGAGGGAGAGTAATGTACAATAAGTCTGGAAATATTGGATGAAGTCAGGTTGTAAAGGGCTTTAAAAACCAAACAGAGGAGTTTATATTGGATCCCAGAATACACAGGGAGCTGCTAGAGTTTGCTGAGGAACAGAATGATGGTCACATCTATACCACCAGTACAGGGTAGATAGGAGTGATATGAGAGTTGAGGCAGGAAGGCCAATTAGGAAGACTCAATAATCTAAGGCAGAGATGGATGAGGGCATAAACTGAGGTGGTAATTATGTGGACACAGAGAAGTGGTCTGACATAAGAAATTTTGTGGGGAGAGAAAAGGGAACTCAGAATTGGTTTTTTGGATAATATCCACATTTTGAAGGCATGATATGAATCATGAGTCAGTGAAGGAGGTAGAATGAGCAATTAAACAGGTAGCAAGAGAACTGACATCATCCTCTCTTAGGTGGCAACTCTTTATCCATTGCATAATGCTCTTTATCAAGAATTCCCTAAAATGAGGAAAATGTCTAAAATTAATATTATTGGAGTGGGTGTTAGAAATGATGAATTTATGAATATGGAAAAGTTTAGGAAGACTTACATGAACTAACAAAATAATCACCATTGGGAAAACAGTATAAATAATGAAGAACAATAAAACTTTCAAAACAAATGCTTTGAAATTGTAATGATCAGGAATTGTTCTAAAGAATAATTGTGATAAGGTAACACCCCGTTTCTTTGCAGAGCTGGACAAATATAGAAGAACACTGCATAGAAAGTAGAATTTCTTAATATGTTGCTTAGCTTTGGTCAGTTTGGGTCATATTTATTTTTATTTTATTCTTCAATCAGAGAGGCAGTAAATCATGCCAGATAGAGAGATTACTTCAAACCCAGGAAGAATAACATTCAAGTTCTGCTCCTGAAACATAAGTACTCAACCCTGGGCAAGTCAATTGAATTCTTAGTGCTCTAGGTAACTCTCTAAGACTATAAATTGCAAAGCAGGTACAAAACCTGCATAATAAGGGAGAATTTCCTAAACTGAGAATTCCCTAAACTCCATTCTTATCTTATTATTTCTTATTATTTACTTAACCTCAGTCCTTATCTTATTATTTCTTAAAGAGATGACTTTTGGAGAAGGGTTGAAGAATAGAGTACATTGGGAAATGTACATGCTTTATAAAAACAAAAAAATCAATTATGTTTCTTTTGAAAATTAAGAAAAAAAATTGTCCATTATTCAATTAAAAATCATTAACTTTTTAAAAAATGTCCCTTTATGTAACAAGAGAGGAATTCCTGGGCAACTGCTTGCAAGTGCAAAAGGGTACTTACTCTTTGAAAAAACTCAAAAAGTCCAAACTCAAATTAGTTGACTAATGAGATCCTTCTTTGAAGAAAATCTTCTTGGAGAAAATGTTATTAATTCAAAGAGGGAAATCATTATAAAAATTTTTAAAGCAACTAAATAGCTCATGACTTTTTGAAAAAGTCTTTTCATCATCTTCAGTCCAGAAAAAAAAAGATTTTCACATTTGAAAAGTTGAAGAGTTCATATTTTCTTTTTAACAAGCAAAGTTACCTTTTATTAAAGAATATTCCAATTTGGTTGATACTCTACTGCTTATGTTGAATTTACCCTGATAATTAGCACCAAAAAAAAAAATATAGATTCTACACCAACCAGCAAGATTCAAATTATTTGAAAGTTTATAAGAAAATCTAGGCAATTGTTCACATCTTCAACTCAGTAATTCTGACAACAGATTTTTGTTTGTCTTTTGTTTACTGACAAGAAAAAAAGGCAACAAAATATTCATAGAAGAATGATTTATATGAATATAATGAAATATTATGATACAGAAAATGACAAATATGAAGAAAATAAAGAAATAAAGATTTGACTATAGTGACGCAGAGTAAAGAAAAGAGAATTAAAATAAAAAGAAAAGATATCCCCCCCCCTCCATAGGTCCTCTGATTTCATTGATATAGAGAACTTTCAGTGAGGGAACTCTTAACTTGTACTATATTTCTTCTTAGAGATTTACTAATTTTTTCTGACCCAGAAGGAGGAGATCAGAGGTAGCATAGCTTTAGACTGAATGGGAAGTGGCAAAGTGTAGAAAAAAAATAAGATAAAATGTCATCCTTCTGAGCACTAGATAAAAGGAGTAGGATTCTGGGTTTTGATAGAAGGGAAAGGATGATAGAATTACTACAATATGGTTTTGAAATGGCCAAAAACTGGAGAGAATTCTTTGGTGGGAAGGAGAGGATGAGGGAGAAAGAGACAGAAAGTGAGAGATGCAAAGAAAGAGAAAGAAACAAAGGGAAATAGAGGCACAGAGAAAGAAAGAGAGAGGCAGGTCACTGCCATACATTGTGTCCATAAAAACAAATCAGTCATTCTCTCTGAGGTCAGAGTTTACATTCTAATGGACAGGTTAAGTGTCTTTCCCAAGGTCACACACAGGCATTAATGGCAGATAACAGTTTCACACCCAAATTTTCTGATTCTAAAAGTCTTTCTCCTCTTCTAGGCTGCCTCTAACTGTAAAAATTCTTCTCTCATGATCAGATAAGAGTCAAGATATTCTTAAAACAACTACCATACAAGGCACATAACAGTAATTCCCTCAAAACTAGCCCAAGGCAAACCCGAAACAGTTAAGCTTTTATAAATGTTCCAGTGTGGGAGATAATGCACATGCCCTGCCTCCAATGCTACTCTGATCTGTTTTACCCACTCATATTATCTTCAAAGATTAATGTCAAACTCGATGGGATAGTTTTTGGGGAATGGCATCAGGGCTAGTTTCATAAACTGCTACTTTTCTATTGGCTTCAACCTCTGATGCTGCCCTCTAACCACATCTTGGCATGGGCCAAATTCATCTCTGACCCATTCTATTACCTGTTCATCACTGGTGGAGGGTGGCATAGAATCAAAGAAACTTTGGACATAGAGACTCCTCTGCTATCATTCATTTCTCTTGGTTTTATTGGTAGAGCTGCCCAGAGGAAAAAAGCTGATTTTCTGACCACCACTTTTACTCTTAGAGGGACTTGAATTATGCTATCTGGGACATTGTTGAAGAATCTGAGAATATTTAGGTGGATAAGCAAAACCCAAGATGGAACCACACTATCAGTTTTCATATATTTTATGGGGAAGGTGAACAGCTAACAGAGATACTCTCCCTGTGTGTGCTGAGACATTTTATTCACACTATGTGCATGCCTATGTTTTCACATGTAATTCCCCAAATATTTCAAGATTATAATCATATATATTCTTAGAATCTATTTATTTACTTAAACAAGTTTCTCAAACTACACCTGAAATGGCATGATTTCAAGTCTCCTAATCATACTACTTGTCCTTTTATAGACATAATTATTTTCCTTTTTTTCTCTTAAATAATCATACCCTAAATTGGATTTACTATTTCACACATCATTTTACTAATTCAGAGAACTAGGGAACCTCTATTTCTACTCATAAGATTAAGGGGGAAATGGTACCTAGAAAGTGAGGAATAGAAGACCAATTAGAAAAAGGAATATGTAACGGGATCCAAATTAAGCAATACTTGCACAATATTATTCAAGGCAGAAGTCTCTAATAGAAATTTTCTCTAAATTTTTTGTTCAAGCATTCTCTCTTTTCATTACAGATGATCTACCTTAAAGCTATATAGTCACTTTCCCTATTTTAACTTATCTTCAAATTGTAGAAACATCACCTGTTGTACATCCACTGTATCATAGGAAATATGTCTCTACATATTCACTTGTCAGCAATGCTCTAAATGAAATTCATATTTTGCATAAGATCACTTCTGAAAGTCCCATTCAACTACAGGATACTGTGATTATATTAGTCTAGCAATTCAACTTAATTTGCCAAACATTTATTAAGTATCTGCTATGTCTCAGGCATGAATAAATCAAAATTATACAGCTCCAACTATGTTAATCCACTGACATTAACCCTTAGCATATTGTTACATACAGATTAAGACCTTTGCTCCTCACTGTAGCTCTTGTTCTATAGAATTAGCTCCACTGTGCTCACACAAAAGACAGATTCCCAAACATTGGTTAGGTTTTCTAAATGCTTCTATTGGCAAATGGCATTGTACAAATTGCACTGGCCCCCAGGACACTACAAAGTCTCATCAGTGTAATCCAGAGATATGCAAATAAGATTTGTCTAACCATTCACAATGGAAAAGCAAAGCAAAATAAAAAGGCCTATTGCCCAGACTAACATTCAGCTGGGTGGGCAATGGACAGCATTATTCCAGCAAAATGCATAATCTTGGATAGGTGCTTAGACCCAGAATTGAGAGGGAGAAGGAAAGCAGGCTGCAATCCATTTGAGAAACTACACATTTGGGATTCCAATGATTCCAAACTGATTATTGCCACAAAAGTCCATCTTTCTGAAATATATCAGTTTCACCCATTGATTTTACATAGTTGTAAATCATGGGTTATTATAATTTCAGAAAAATGAAATTTTCAAATTATCTTAAGAGCAATGAAAAGGTAAATGGTGGATCTTAAAGCAGCATATAATAGTTAATTTTTGAGCAAAAAGAGGCAAAAACAAAAACATAACTTCCTTCAAGATAATGTAAGTTAAAAAGAAGGCAAGCTGGACATGTTGGAAAAATGAGAAAGCCTTTTAGGGTAAACTGTCCTTTTGATAGATTGGTATCTATGAATAATAAAGGACAAGAGAAAGGACTCTATTGCTTTAGATAAATCCATCAGGTGTGATTCATGGGAAGAAAAGGATAGCATAAAAAAGTTTGCCTTGCATTTTGCTTTGTTAATAAAGTATCCCCATGGTTTATAATAAATTCTATTTTATTTAATGATTTTCTATTAATTTCTTTAGAGGCTATGGGATGATTCTATTTATAGATCTCATGCTATGTTAGGAACTAATTTTTTCTGATACTCCAAAAGTGATTGTATAATGTCAGTCACTAGAACAAATTCAGTATCACAATGACAAGAGGATTGTAGGTGGCTAGGAGTAGGACAGGTAGAAAAAGAAGAACACCAAGAATAATGGCCTTGTAAATCTGTTTTCAGACCCTTGTTTATTTGTTTTTCTGAAAAAAATTGCATTTTGTACTTCATTTGGGGAATATTTTCTTCTTTATTTGAGAGAGGAGTTATTGTATCCTATGTTACCTCTCATTATGAGATCTTTTACATTCCCTTCTATTGGTTATTTAATTTTAAAAAAAACCCTTATTTAAAAGGTACACTTATATACCAATTAATTTTAAATTTTTGAAGGCAAATAAGTAGATATTACTAAGCCACAAATATTCAAATCTCCTATTACATTTGTGATATTTCTAAAACTGAGAAACTTTGAAAAATTTAAATTGAGAATACAGCACATGAAAAGGTTCCCACACATTCATAGAAAATCATGTCAAGGATATGGCATCAATCACAATTGAACATGTTAGCAATTGTTTCTAAAGATTTTTAAAAAAATCACTGAGGTCATATAGCCTGTCAACCAACTAAGAACAAAACTTTATAGTTCACAAGACCCTAGTCATTTTCTTAAAAGACTGAGTCTTATAAATTTGAACTTCTTTCCAGGAGGCAGTAAAAATATGATCTCATATGACAAACAAGATACATCTCTTCTCACTATGAATTTTATGCATGGGAGCAACACATCAAAGCATAAAAGATCTATGGAATGTCTCTTGAAATATAATTCATAGGGACAATAGGACCTAAAAGTATGAGAAAACTCATAATTTATCTAGTACAATACCTTTATTTCACCAGTGGAAACTGAGGCCCAGCAAATCATCTTTCTAGAATTTTTCAAAAAAGTATTGAATCATTAAGAAAAATAAAAGTTTTGAGAAACATTTCTTTTTGGAGAGCAAGTATTAAATTAATTGCTAAAATTAAGTATAAAATTAAATTTTAGTCAATTTAGTGTGTAGTAATCTATATAATCTGTAATAATCTAATAATCTGTAAAGACTATGTTGTCACAGGCTGTGTTTTCATAGGTTTTACTACAAAATTATGCTGTTAAAGAATCACAAAAAAGCTTTAGTTGATTACAAGGGCATGTTGTATGAACAGGACAATCACACACACACGCATATGTAAATCTGGCCAGACTCATATGAAATATTACAAAGTGAAGTAAGTACAATCTGGAGAATGTACACAGAAACAGCAATAATGTGAGATGCTCAACTGTTAATGGCTTAACTATTATCAGCAATGCAAAGATCCAAAACAACTCCAACAGACCCATAATGAAAAAAGGCTATCTGCCTCTTTTTGCCATCAGAAGAAACTTATGGAATCTGAATGCAGATCAACAGAAGCTGTTTTTCACTTTATTTTCTTCATGAGTTTTTTCTCATGTAAGTGATATTTGTCTTTTTCACAATATGAAAAACATAGAAACATGCTTTGTATAAGAGTACATGGTAGCACCTATATCATATTACTTGCCATCTCAGAGAAAGGAGAGGAAGAAAGGAGAGTAAGAACATGGATTACAATATGTAAGAAAATGATTATTAAAAATCGTATCTACAAAAGGGAAAGCTGTGTCATCATTGTAAAGCCAAAGACCTAAAAATCTCACAGTTGGAAGAAACAACTCTAATAAAGTTCATACCTCATTTTGATATGGCGTGTTGAGACTAATGTTGATGGAGATGTACAAACCTTAAAAAATCATTCAAGATAAGATGATTATTCCTAATTCACAGACCCACAATAGGACTATTTAAAATAATGAATAAATTTAACAACTTAGTCTTTTTTTAAAACTTTTCTTATATAACCTCTCTTTCAAAATCCATTGTAGAAGGAAGTTAAACAGATAAATTTTAAACTTTGTCATCAAAACAAATGTTGTATGCCTTATATGAGGTATCCCAAAAATCTTATGTAATTTTAAAATTCAGAAGATGAAAAATGTTCTAAGACTTTCGTGATACTTTACAGAGAAGTAGGGAAAGTTTTCCTTTGAGTTATTAGTAGCTACATATGCTTAGCAACAGTATATTTAAAATATTCATATGGAAATTTTTATTAAAAATATGTAAAAGGAATTTCTTTCACTTAGTTTCCTATAGCAATAAAATCAGAGGACTTCACATGCCCCACTTCCCCTCCTTCACAAAAATGAAGATTCAAAGAAATGAGAAAAAGATAAAAAAGTAATACTTATATTCAGTTACTAATAACAAAAAATTAAAGTCTAAAATAATTGTGAACCATGGAATTTTAAACTTCACATCAGCTATTAGATTTTTATAGATCTATTGCATTTGGTTTGAAAAGGTATATGGCAATTCTGTCTTTGGTTTTCTACCTTTCAATATTTTATGAGATTTGTCTAAACTGGAAACTGAAAGGAAACCTTTTCCCTGATCTATCACAAAGAAATATTCCATGCAAAAATAGGTAAATATATGGATATTTGAAGTGAATGAATTTCATAGTTCTACTGCAATTCAACTGGATATTAATCATTTCAATATTAAAAACAAAAGCACTTGCTTTTTTTAAAAAAGAGGACAATTTTACCATTCCATATAATTTGAATCAAGAACAATGAAATATTATTATATATAGTCTCTTCACTTTTGAAGAGTAGTTATGATGAAGCAATTCTGAGTCAATTAGTTTCATTCAATTTGTAAGCCATTATATGAAAAGAAAACTTGTAACTAAAGGCAGAGAAAAGAGATTTGCAATTTATCAAAGGGTGATTAATTTTTATATCCGTCCAGCTTCATTTATCCTCTTTCCTTCCAATATCAGCATTTCCTTAAATGTGAGTAATTTAATGTAATTTTAGAAATTAGTAGTCCAGTATGATGAAATTGATCAAGTTTTGACCTTCATCACTTTAAAGAATGAGCTATAACTGAATGGAACAAGACTATAAAAAGAAGACTATCTCCACAAGTTTTAACTCTAGTTAAATAGGTCATGAAAGAAAATTTCTTCCTTTCTTATATTAAAGAAATTAAAAGAAAAAATAATTTTTTTTGTCTTTCAAGTCCAAATTGATAAACATATATCTCAATTTTAATTTAACTAGTTTAATTTTATAATGCTACATTTCTACCAAGAAAAATATTTGCAATATAAATGTTATCAACAATAGGAAATATGAACATAGAATAAGTTGCATAATGATTATATTAATGATCATTTAATATTAAGTATCCATACTAATAAACTAGCATTTCTGGAGTCAGCAACAAGATTTACATTTTGAGCATTTCAAGTTATGCTACAATTATAGCATGTGCTATGAAGCCCCAAATCTATGAATTATGTTTTCAATTTAAACCAATAAAATTTTGTATAATTTACATTCTTATGATCACCAAAATTAAAATTTTAACATGGAAAATTATGTTAAATGCCACTAAAATCTAATGAAGGTATAACAGGAAAGGTTACTTAAACTCTCACTAGCATAGAAAGATCTTACATACAGTAAGTCTGACCTTTTCTGGTTATTCATTGGAAGTGTTCTATACAATGAAATTCCAAAGCTAGTCTATATTTCAAACCCTATAATAAATGGAATATATATCCTGTGTACAAATGGAAAACTATAAAATTGATTATAATTAATTAGAACATTTCATTTTAATTTTATTTCTGATAGTAAAATAAAACTTTAAGATTATTAATTCATTTACTCTGGCTTCCAAAAAAAAAATCAAATTGAATAGCTATTGTTTCTTTTGCAAGAAAAAAATAACTAAAACTATAGGAAAGGAGGTATCAGATAACTAAAGACGGTCATACATGTATGGTGTAGATTTCATAAGTAAATATAGAGAAGGGTTTCGAGAAAAAAATTAGTCTCGCCAAGTGATGCTATCAGCTTCTTTAGTATGCTTTTAATTTTCATTACCAGTTTCCAATGTGGCATTGTTACTTTGATAATCAGTCCCTACAATGTTGTGGAACAGCTTTTCACTTGCAGACAATTTTGATTGGCATTTTGAACTACTCTTTGCTCTAAGCATATGTTTGTATTTCTGACCAGAGAAAAATACAATCGAGGTCTTTCAAGAGAAATAGTTGGGCAGATGATGAGATTAAGACCTTTTGTTGCAATATGTAAGCATAATTACTACATAAAATTGATGTCAGTTTTTCTACATCTGAGTTACTTTATTAACCATTTAGTATTTAAAATGAAGATGAATATTTTCTTTAATGTCAATACAAACTCCTAGTGAAGATGCCAAATCAAACTCTGTCAGAAAATCATAGGTTCAGGTTTTGCTTTTGATACCTATCAGCTGTGATATACACATGGGCAAGTTATTTATTGCTAAGCATATGTTGACATGGACAAATTAGTAAACCTCAAGAAAATTTACTGAGACAATGCGCAGGCACTTCTAGTGCTCATAAGTACTAAAGACTGATTTTTTTCTCAATAAGAAAACACTAATAAAGTTTGCTCACTCTGCCAGGCTAATATATTGTTATCTGATATTTTTAATGTTTTTGAGTAATATGAGCTATAGATGCTGTGTATAATACATAAACAAGTGATTGGCCTTTATCTGGAAGGGTTAGTAGCATTTCATTTTTTGGTTTTATATAAATATAATATATAAATATTAAAAATATATAAAAATAAATGCATATGCACCTATATGATACATAAACATATAAACTTTATATATTTACATTAGTTATATTCTTTATATTTACATTTTTTAATATATATTTTGCATATACTATGCACACACACACACAATATACTTTCTATTAAAGGTGAAATCAGCCTTGAATTAGACAGGAATATATTAAAGTGCCTTAATAAATAACTTGAGATTAAACAATGATTCATATTCTCTTATTTTTCTTCATATTGAAAATGTTTTAATTCCATGTTGCTTGAAGAATATTAGTGTTTGATATGGAAACAGTTGTTAAAATAGAAAAAAATATATGTTCATAGGTTTTTATGGATCAATAATAGTTCTAGGTGATTTTGAGCTTCAATTCCATCTGTGAAAAGAATTCAATTCCAGTGGTTTATTGGTCGAATTCACTTGGATATTTTCTGGTCTCTATTGGTATATGGACATTTTAGTTTATGAAACATAAACCAAGTCCTATGTTTTACTAGCTATTTGGTAAGTACTAAATTTTCGTAGTCTGTGGTGATTTGTTGCACAGTTTTTGTTATTTTTTCATTCTATCTGCCCAGAATGATAAATCTAGACTCTTAAAAAAGAACACTTTTATAATTTCTGGTGCCATGTCCCTGGTGCTTGAATGGCTAACATCAACAGCTTCTACACTACTACTGCGAATAATTGAAACTATTTTTTCCAACATTCTTTTTTTCTGTCCTACCATTTGGTCACTTCATTAAAATAACAGATTATCAAAGTGAATAGTGACTTCACTTGAAAGTCTTTGTTGACATTTTCCACAGAAGTTCTTCATTCCAGCTATTTATTTATTAACTCTAATATCCTTGATGGTGGTTATTTTACACTTTGGAAGTTAACATTACAAGACATAATGACCAAGAATCCTTACAAAATCATATGACTGGTCATTTATTTAAACTTTATCTTCTATTTGCTTCTCATTATCTGTTGACTGTGCTTGTCTAAAACCCTTTTATTTATTTTATTTAATTTTTTAAGTTTATTTAGTAAATTAATTTATAATATTTTTCCAAAGTTATATGAATCATGTTCTTTCCCTCCCCTCTCCAGCCCCTCTCCTGTAACCAATGAGCAATTCCACTGGGTTTTATATGTGTCATTGATCAAGACCTATTTCCATATTATTAATATTTGCACTAAGGTGATCGCTTAGAGTCTACATCCCTAATCATGTCACCATCGAACCATGTGATCAAGCAGTTAGTTTTTTTTCTGTGTTTCTACTCCCACAATCCTTTTTCTGGATGTGGATAGTACTAAAACCCTTTTATCAATGAGAACAAATTTTCTATGTTGTCATGTAAGATATTTGTAATAGTCCATATAATGCAAATTTTTGAACTACTCTATTATTCTGGTTTGATTTGATTTAATCTCTCTTTTGCATTTCCCTGTATTTACCTGGAAGGTTTATGATATTTTTCAATAATCTGAAAATAAGGAACAGTTGACCAATGATTTGATATCATTTGGGCATTAAATAAGACAACAACAGATAACTTTAATGACATAAATCTAAATGTTAAAGATTTTACTAGATAATTTTACATGGAGTTTGTTTTGTAAAAATATTTGTATATATATAAAAGAAGCCTCTTATCTGAAAGTATACATAATATGGATTTGTGAATTCTGATATTTCTATACTCAGTAATATCTTGAATAAATGCACCATTAAGTTATTTGGGGGGAAAAGTGTTTTCTTGTGTTTTTATTGAAGATAACTTCAGCACATGAATATATCATCTTCAAAAAGACTTTATAAGAAAAAATTTTTAAGTAAATATCAGTAAGTATTTAAAAAATAAACTAAAAGATTGGTAGTTGTGAATACATTTTTGGTCACTTATTTTATTAGAAAATAAAATGTTATTTCTCAAACATTCAGAATCTTCTATTCTTAAATCAGAAAGTTTTAAAAATTTTGTATTTTAAATATATAAGTATGTATAAATATAAGCATAAATATAATATAAATTACATATCAAAGATACCTTATAACAATTTATAGTATATGAAATATAACATATTGCTGATAATGGTTTCTTCAACTTTTCATTAGGTTCAACTGATTTTCATGTAATCATTTTAACTGCCTTTTTTCAGTTCTTTACATTGCAAATAAAGTGATAAAATTCAGTTATTATGATTTTGTAGTTGTTTTCTGACCAAAATAACATTAAAATACCAGTTATTTCATATGTATCTATTGTCTACTTTCCAGTTTCATCTGCAAGTTCATATGGGATAATTTGGCTTAACTGGATCTCATGTTTCTCTACAGATTCAATTTTTTCTCAATTACTTTTCACTATTTTGGTAAACCATCATTATGCCTCATGTGATTCACAAATACTCTTGTTCTCTAAGCAGTTATACTCTTTGATTGCTATGCCTTTAAGCTTAGATTAATAAATTGGCTAAATGAATTCTTGGGCTCTTGATACTTCATGGTTGTATAATATTGTTCAAACTTCTTTATAAAATAGCAGTGGTGAGAATGTCTTTAGTTCTTGTAAAGTCATTAAGTACCAAGCTAAATTATAAAGAAAATGAAATTGATATATCTAAATATAAAAGATATACCATATTGAACCCTTCAGGATCAGCTCTATATGAGAAAAACTGTGACAGGGTAAAAAAAATGACACATTAGAAGAGATAAAAATGAGGAGTAATTGTAATTACTGTTGTTCTAAACCAGTGATAGGCAACCTTTTGAACATGGTGTGTCAAAATTCGCCAAAAAAAAACAAACATAATTTGGGTGTTGTGTCACTTTGAGAAAAAAAAAAACTTATTTCTCGATATTTATAGTTTAAATAACAAAAATGTATAATTGTAATATATAACTGTATTTAATAAACCAAAATAGGTAAATTAATATAGGTAGAATTGTCTATCGTGCACAGAGTGGCTACACTACACTACAGCAAATGTTTCATCTTTGGCATGTGGCCCCATACTTCTTTGTATGCGGCCACACGTGGCCATGTGTAATAGAAAATGGCTATGCGTGTCAGTGCTGACACATGTGTCATAGGTTTGTCATCACCATTCTAAACTAACCTTTCTTAATTGGTTGTTGATTCTGAAGAGAAAATTAATTCATTGAAAACCTCTAGAATAGAAAATAGAACATGAGAGCTAAAAATAAATTTTTTTATTTAGGGGCAGCTGGGTAGCTCAGTGGAGTGAGAGTCAGGCCTAGAGACAGGAGGTCCTAAGTTCAAATCTGGCCTCAGCCATTTCCCAGCTGTGTGACCCTGGGCAAGTCACTTGACCCCCATTGCCCACCCTTACCACTCTTCCACCTATGAGACAATACACCGAAGTTAAGGGTTAAAAAAAAAATAATAAAATAAATAAATAAATAAATTTAGAGATTATACAGTTCATTCCCCCTTGATTTATAAAGGAAAAATATGCCTGCAATTCAACAAAGTGAAGAAACTTGTTTGCAACTGTAAAAGGATTTTTAAAAAATAGCTTTTTGCTGAGATTTAAAAGAAGTCAAAGAAATCAGAAGCCAAAGATGAAGAGGGAAGAGAGTTTTAGGCATAAGAGACAGCCAGTGAAAAGACTTAATCTTAAATCTTAAATGAAAAGTCAATTAACATTTTTAAAGAATTTACTATGTGCCAGACCCTGTGCTAATTACTGGGACATAAAAAGAATTTAAGTAATTTAATATACGGGAAACAATCAGCAGGCTATAGTCCAGGCATGAGATGATGAAGGCCTTTACTGCACCAAGATGGTAGCTTTTTCAGAGGAAAGAAGAGGGCATATGGGAGAAATGTTATAAAGAAAGGATAGGCATTAACAACTGATTGAATATGATTTGGGGGAGGGAGGAAAGAGTGAAGAGTTAAGGAAAAGAATCTAATTGATTAGGAAGATTAAGGTACTCTCAATATCACCAGAAAAGTTAAGAAGAGTGAAGGATTTGGGGGAAAGTTGTTTCAGATATGTTGAGTTTAAGATGTTATATAGGACATTAAGTTTCCCAATAGACAGTTGGAGATCTGAGACTGGAGGTCAAGAGAGAAGTTACAACTGATCAAAATAAATCTTAGATTCAGGTGCATTTGCAAAATAACAAAAAATAATTATTAAAATTTTTAGCAACATGTAATCTGTAAAAAAAAAAAAAAAATAGAAAGAAACAAAAAGAATCACCTGTCTAGAAATACTAAATCCATAGGAGCTGATGAGATCACCAAGTGAAATTATAGAGAGAGAAGAGAAAAAAGTCCAGGACAAAATCTTAGAGCTCAGCAACCAATAACTAGCATGGCTTGGATGAAGGCCCAGTAGTGGAGACTAAGAAACATTGATCAAGCAGATAGAAAGAGAACCAGAGGGAAGAAAAGTCAAACCTAGAAAAAAAAGAGCATCAAGGAGAAAAAGGTAATCAACAGGTTTAGATGTTTCAGAGAGGTTAAGAAGGATGAGGATTGAGAAAAGGTCATTAGATTTGGAAATTAAGAGATCATTAAAAACACTGGAGAAAGTGGTTTCATTTGAATAATGAGGTTAAAATCAATGCTGAAGAGAATAAAGAAGAGTGAAAGAGTGGAGACTTCCATTGTAAATATCTTCTCAAGGAGTTTAACCACAAAAGAGAAAAAAGAAGAATGGCCCAAAAGGAGTACAAAATTTTAGAGCTAGAGCTATGTTAATGGAACAAAATAATACAACTTTAGAAAGCTTGATATCTCTGTGAGTTTCAATAAAACGGTTGTATTAAAGAACTTGTTGACTTTGCTAAGGAAGATCTACTAGATAGATCAGAAAATAGATAAGCTGAAAATAGAATTGCAGCAACAACTCCCAACACATATCTCACTGATTTCCAAATGAATATAAGAATATAAATTTTAATTGGCAAAAAGTGGAGGAAAAGAAATTGGAAGAAAACACTTAACCAAACAATAAAGAGATCATAAAAATAAGAGATGATTTCAATTTCATAAAATAAAAAAGCAAAAAACACCACTAAATAGATACAATCATTACATTAAATATGTCTGATAAAAATATGATATCCAGTATAAAGAGGGAGTTAACAAAAACATATAATTCTAAGAGCAATTATGAATAGATAAATAGGTCAAAGGATACGAACAAAACATTCTCCAAAGAATTGTAAAACTATAAATCACCATTTTTCAAATATTCACTAAATCGATGATAGTAAAAGAATTACAAATTAAAGTAACTCCAAGGTTTTATCCTACATATTTCAATTGGAAAAAATGATTTTTTTAAATGGAAGTCAATTTCACAGAAGTCATAGAATGACAAGCACATTCTTATTAGAACCGTAAGTTGCTCCAATAATTCTATAATAATTCTATAAAATTATTTGCAATTGTTATAAAAGTAACTGTTGCACATTTTTTAAGGGAGATGGAGTATGGTTGTATTTTATTGACATACAGAACACCTGATGATGAAATACTCTGCCAATGGAGATTAACAGCTGTTTTGCAATTTTTAGTCTTAAATAGTTGCCAGAGGGCATATAGAAATTTAGTGATTTGCTTCTGGTCACATAGCCTACATATGTCTGAGAGGGAGCATGGTGTGGTCAACAAACACATGACCTTAGAGTTAGAAAAAACTGAGGTTCAAGCCCTTAATTCAATTTGACAAGCGCTTAATAAATATCTGTTGTGTTGAAATGAAATTTTAAATACCAGATTCCGAAGGGCATCCAATTCTTTTCCAAAAGTGACTGAAAGGTAAAAAGGGCAGAAGGAGAAGCTTTAAATTAAGCAAGTTTTTAATTTCAGTATAAATCAGTTTCGTTGAATCAGTAGACACAAATGACAGACTGAAGTTAGCTACCTCCTATCTCCCAGAAGTGGTGAGGATAGTCTAATTGGGAGAGAAACAACATTAACTAGACACTGAATTGCTTCATGTTGGAACAAAACTTCAAGGCAAAACCAGAAAATAGCAAAACAGAGAGGTGAAGATGTGACAAGGTAATTCTAAATATCTCTGACATGCATAAAGATACTAAAAGTTATTTTAGCACCTTGTTTTATATGCCACAGTAATTACATTTCAGTATTTGTAAAATAAATATTAGGTACAGAACATACCTATTGAGGATTGACAATTTTTAACAAATTGTTGTGAAGGAATGTTTTATAAATTATTTAAGCATTCAGTATTTATTTATTTATTTATTTATTTATTGTTGGTGCTCTTTTTTATATCATTGCTTTTTACTAATGAAGCCCACACAATAGTAGAACCCTCCCACAAACTTTTTCTCAATTTAAATTTTTGTTTTTTCCTCCCTTTGTAATCATTCATTTTAATAATATTTTTTTTATTTTTCCCCAATACATGTGAAAACAATTTTTAATATTTATTTTTCTTTTTAAATTTTGAACTCCAAATTCTTTTACCCTTCTACACATGCTGAAATGACAAGCAGTCTGATAGAGATTATTCATAATACAATCACTAAAAACTTCTTTCCATATTAGTTATATTGTGGAACAGAACTAAAAAAAAAAACAAAAAACAAAAAAATGGAGCTTCCGGGTTAAGATGGCGGCAGAGTAAGAAGCAGCTCTTAACCTCTCCTGACCGAAACACACAAAACTCCTCAAGGGGACATAAAAACAAGTCCAGACGAACGGAGGAACCCCACAACAGGGCACAGCGTGGAAGGTA
>NC_058133.1:88720281-88803081 GCF_016433145.1 Gracilinanus agilis | reverse complement strand
GGTTGAAGGGGAAAGGAGGAGCATGAATCATGTAACCATGTTAAAAATGAATATTAATAAATGTTAAAAAAAATGAGAAAGAACAAAGAAAGTGAAATATAGTGTGTTTTGGCTTGCATTAAGACTCCAATAAATTCTTTCTTTAAAGGCAGATTGTATTTTTCATTATGAGTTTCTGGCACTATTGTGGAACACTATTGCTGAGAATAACTTTCATCAAAAAAAAAATTCTGTTACTATATACAATGTTCTTCTGATTCTTCTCACTTCATGTTAAATCAGTTTATGTCAGTCTTTCAAGGTTTTTCTGAAATCACCCTGCTTATCATTTCTTACAGAACAATGGTATGCCATGACAAACATATATCATAACTCGTTCAGCCATTTCCCAAATGCTGAACAACTACTCAATTTCCAATATTTTGCTACTACAAAAAAGAGGCACAATAAATATTTTTGTATAATAGGTCCCTCATTCCCATTTTTGGGGGACCAGGATTGTTTTAAGGATCAAATAAGATAATATTTGTAAACTACTTGGTTCAAAGTAAACATTATGTAAAAATTATTAATTATTATTACACAAACATTTTATTTTACTCATTTCAATTTATATTTGTTCTCATCATGTATATTATTGGACTGTTTCTGTTTCATTGATACTGAATCAATTCATGCCAAACTTGTTATATTTTTTTCAGAATTTTTCATATTAATCCTACATTAAACACAATAATATTCTGTTCCATTAACATACTATTTTATAACCATTTCCTTATTAATGGGAATTCCAATTTTTTCTATGTCTTGGCTAATCTAGGCATTACTGATATGAATATTTTGGTATATACATGACCATTCTGTCTTTTATATTCTTAATCAAGAATAAGATCTCTACATCATAAGGTGTAAGCAGTTAAGTCACTTTTATAACAATTACAAAGAATTTTACAAAATTATTGAAATAATTTACAGCTTTAAAGTCTGAGGATCTCAGTTTTTTTTTTCTTTCAGTAGATTTTTCTTTCATAATTACTGATTATTGCATTGAGTTTCTTTTTTTGTTGTTTTTGGTGTAGTCATTTATTCAGTGTCTCTTTTTCTTTTCCTATTAAGTTTTCTTGAGGATCTATCATTTTTCCCCCTTTTGGCTGTTATTCTTTTATATTACTTGTTCCATTTATTGCTGCTATTAGGTCATCAAAGCGAGTTTAGCTCAGTTATTTTCACTCACTCTATAATGTGTCACTTTTCCATTTTTAAGCATTGAGAAAGGAAAGTGTAGATCATTAAAATCCACTATTATTTCACCAAATTCCTACATAAAATACTTTTGGACTTTTACTGAAATTATAATTTATAAAATCTTACTAGTATGTTTACTTCTTTTTTTTTTTTTTAATTTTAAACCCTTAACTTCTGTGTATTGACCCATAGGTGAAAGATTGGTAAGGGTAGGCAATGGGGGTCAAGTGACTTGCCCAGGGTCACACAGCTGGGAAGTGTCTGAGGCCGGATTTGAACCTAGGACCTCCTGTCTCTAGGCCTGGCTCTCAATCCACTGAGCTACCCAGCTGCCCCTGTATGTTTACTTTTAACAGTTAATCGAATGACAGTTATCTTAAAAAGGCATTTAATAAAGACATATTCTTCCGTATGTGTGGGCATATTTATGTATATAATCAGTGGAAAAAGTCACTATAAACATAGAAACAGTAGTAGAAAAGCAGACATCAAGGGAACAAATGTGGTCAAATTAACTCATTTCTTGGCTATCGATCCAATTATAATTTCTCTTTTCACAATATGCATAAGTTGCTTCTTCTTAACTGAGCAGGTAACTGAGCAGGTCTCCCTGATCCTGCTTCTCTCTGTAGTTCTGCGCCTCTCCACAGCTAGATACTCCAGAGCATCTCTGGCCAGGTAATCTGCTACAAGATTCTACTGCTAATAATTCCCTCCCCTCTGTGCTTCCACCATATTCTGGAATTAGTACAAGGGAAAAATGAAGAACAATCCCCTCTCAAGGTCTAGTTTCTTTTTCCATGGTGTATCTCTTTTCAATAGCCAATGATGACTTTATCTTGAATAATAGAAATGATGTTCTACTCAACTGATTCTGAGCTGGTCACTTAGGGCATGACTGATCACCAATGGCTAGGCACCTTTTAATTATAGTGTGTAAAAGAAACTTATTCATACCTCCTAATGTAGCAAAGTGTAAATGTTTCTTTGTACTTCCATTAAAAACTGTGAATGAGACACTTCAATTTTTCCATTCTTTACAATCTACAAATTGTTCACTCAAGACATGAATCCCTCAAGGTTTCATACTCTTTACATCTTATGAATGGAACCATTGCAAATGGAAAGAGACAAAAAAAATTCAGACCAAATGTTCTCTAATATCTGCTACTTGTATTCTATATTTTCATCCAATAGTTTTCAGGATTTCAGTCATTTGATCCTTTTAATCCTTCCCCTGCAAAATAAATATGCCACATATAGAATACCAAACAAAATTCCAATTTAATCTCTTATGTGTGTATATGTGTCTGTTTCTTTCTCTCTCTGACACTGTTTTTTTGTCTTTCTGTCTGTCTGTCTCTCTCCCTCTCTCAAGTTTCAAAATAAATAACTAATGTGATAAAAGAGCCAAAAAACAATCCAATCATAAGGTTTAGAAATAAAGCCATAGTATATAGATTGAGGAAAATTATAGCATTACTGTTATGCTATGCTTATGCAACTACATCAAAATATTTTTAGTTCTGGATATCACATTTTAAAAGGAATTTGAAAACTGTAGTCTAGAGAATAGTGACAAAAATTGGGAATGTCCTAGATGTTCTGTTCTAAAATGTGTGGAAAGAACTAGGGTTATTAAGAGAAAAGTCAACTCCAAGAGGATATATCTGTCTTTTAGTTTTTTTTTTTAAGATATCACATGAAGTAGAGAGCACTATATGAATTTTTCTTGCTGGTATATAAAAAAACTCAGGGTATTAGCTAGAAGTAATAGAAAGAAAATGGCTGTGTTTTGCCCTTTGTTTTTGGAGAACAAAAATGACACCAATAGTGATATCTTCTGATTTTTGTATAATTTGGATTTAAGTGAGGCAGATTTGTGCAAAGTTGTCAGCCTCACTCTCTCTTTCAGAATCACTGAAGTCCAGTTCCAAGACAGAAATCAAAATGACTGATGATGGCTGAGAATGCAGTGGATGAGCTTAGCTTCTTTGATGTCTGAGTAAAGTAAGCACTCCATAGTACCCACTTCCTTCAGGGGCATTCTTCCCATATGTTGGTTATTCTCCTTTAATTCACTAACAGGTTCATTGAATTATTCTCAACCTGGTTTAGCTTGCATGCTGAGATGGTTTATCAGAGTGTGACCATTTTGTATACTATACTTTCTTGGAGTCACAGATATGAAATGGGTGATACATGGGTACCAAAAGAAAAAATTTGCCCTGAAAAGGGCTCAGCAAGCCCTTTTACCAGGGGTACTAGACTTCCCTGACCAGTCACTACAGCCCAGGGAGGGAAAAAAAAACAAACAAAAACAAAACTTCCTAGCAGTTAAAGCTATTAAAGACTGCAATGAGATGCCTGAAGAGGTAGTGAGTATCTCCTCATTTTTAGCAAAGCAAAGACTATATCATTGATTGTCAGATAAATTAATAATATAGGGAATTCTAATTCAGGTACTCCAACCTTTTAAGGTTACTTTTATTTCTAAGATCCCATGTGCTTTTGGGGCAGAGGTGGGGGACCTGCCTTGAATTTGGAAAGAGGAATCACCAACTCTGCTTGCTAGACTTGTATTTGCTGACATTCTGACTTCATGGTCACTTTGCTATCTTTTTTTCCTAGCCTTAACTTTCCTATTGAGATATAATCCTTTGCCTTTTTAGCACTTTGGTATTTCCCAGGGTGAATGTATTAAACTGAGCTCTCAAATCCATTTTACCCTAACTAACCCCAGTTTATTGTTGCCTAAGTTTAAAGATACTGCTATTGCTGTGCCTATTATAATTCTATAACTTAAATTCATAATAATCAGGTAACTCCATTTGAATGAAATTTTTTAAATTAACTGACATGCAAAAGATTTGTCAAACTGCTGGAGAAAAGGAATACTTATCTTAATTTCTTCTATTGAAGTGATTCCCCAGTCTTCCATTTTATATTTCTTCAGTAGTGAATGTGAATATTGAAGGAACTATCAGGGAGCTTTGGGAAATACATAAACGTATGTAGTTTCATATTCAATTTATATTTTGGCCAACCTCTATAATATTTATTATTTTTGCCTGAATTGCCCTGTAGCTATTGAAAACCTGCTTCTCATCTGAAGGCAGCTAGTAGTTGGGTACTGATTTTATGATTGAATGCATTAAGAAGCTCAGCTTCATTAGTATAATTATGGAAATGTGCCTCATAGCCTTGGGATATTTTCCATTTTTACCAAGAAGATTTTGCTTATAGGAGACTAACATACAAAGCAGGAAATTCAATTTAAGAAATAAATGTTTATAACCTATAGAACTTTGTGTAAAAATTGTGGATTATTTGTATGTCACAAATAATTAATGAAGGAACATTATAGATATTATATTATTATTGATGAAAATTATTTCAGTTAGGATAGAACACATACAGTTTAGTAGGCAATATCATGAAAAAGACTTTCTAGACTCTTTTTATTTAAAAGGGTTTGTGAAAATTTTTCTCAATAATTTTTCTTCTGAAATTTTTAATAAAATTTTCTTTTAAAATGTTTCTTTGGGGGCCAGCTAGGTGGTTCAGTAGATTGAGAGCAGACCTAGAGATGGGAGGTCCTAGGTTTAAATCTGACTCAGCCACTTCCTAGCTGTGTGACCCTGGGCAAGTTACTTAACCCCTATTACCTAGCACGTACCTCTCTTCTGCCTTGAAACTAGTACACAGTAGTTATTCTAAGAAGGAAATTAAGGGTTTAAAAAAATTTTCTTTTGTTTAACCTTCATTCCTTACAATAGTCTCTATACTCTTTTATACGCTATACATTTTGCAACCCTTTGTAACAAAGAAAGTAAATAAGGGAAAAAAGGTATGAAAAACCAATCAAAACAAAGTTTGTCTAGACCCACATGCAATGCTCCACAGCAATGTTTCCCTACCTCTCTAAAAAAAAAGAATCACATTTTCAAGTCTTTTCTTGAAAGCAAATAATAATCACATCAGTGTTCAGCTGCATATTTTTATTCCTTTTGATTACTCATTGGAGTTATTCATCATTTTCTTTTCCTAGTTCTGCTTATTTTATTTTACATCAATTCAATTAAGTTTTCAGATACTTCTCTAGGTTCTTTATCTTCTGTGAGACCATAGCACTTAATTTCTTACAATGGAAACAATATTTCATTATGTTCATGTACCATCATTTGTACTCTTCCCCAAATGATGCATTTCTCCTTTCCCCTCCAACCGTAGTTCTTTGTTATACATGAAAGTTATACATATACTTGTGTGTACGTGTGTGCATTTAGGTCTAACATAAGATATTATAGACAAAAATCCTTTATATCTTGATCTCCATTAAGAAAGGGCTAGCTTCCAGGACTAATGGGGTGCCAGTACTACCATACTCTCCCTACCCAAATCATATCTAGGATCATTGTGTCCAGTTCTAGGTAGCGAATTTAAGCATGTCATGGGTAACTTATAGAGTGTCTAAAGGAAGACAATTAAATTGGTGAAGGATCTCTAATCCGTGGCATATTAGCATAAGCTATGAAGAAATCTGTGATTTTTGATATACAGAAAATTTGGGGGAAGTGAAGAACACAGTGTCTGTCTTCAAATATGTCTAGGAATTATCATAAAGAGATATTTAATTTGTACTAGTTAATCACAGAAGGAAGAACAAGAACAATTTGCAGAAGAGGTTAAAGATGCAAATTTATATTGGATGTGAGAAAAAACTTGTTAACAATTCCCCAAAGTGGAAGGGGATTCTCTACAGTTCCATCTTCATTTATGGTCTTCAAACAAATAATGGATACCTTATCAAGCATATTGTAGTAAAAGTCCTATTTTAGCTATGGGTCTTACAAAATGATTACTGATGTACCTTACAAATCTAAAAATCTGTGAATCTGTGTTCCAAAACCTGTGGGGCTCTGAATTCACCAAGTCCAAGCTATGGCACTATGGGATAATCTTTTATTTTTATTTTTTAGATCAATTAATTAATTAATTTTGCATTTTTTTCCCATGGTTACATGATTCATGTTCTTTTCCTCCCTTCTTTCCTCCCCCCTCCTGGAGATGACAAGCAATTCCACTGGATTATTCATGTATCATTGGTCAAAACTTATTTCCATATTATTAATATTTGCAATAGAGTGATTATTTAGAGTCTACATCCCCAATAATATCCCCATCAACCCATGTGATCAAGCAGTTGTTTTTCTTGTATATTTCTACTCCCACAGTTCTTTCTCTGGATGTGGATAGCATTCCTTCTCATAAGTCCCTCAGAGTGGTCCTGGATCATTGCATTGCTGCTAGTAGAGACGTCCATTACGTTCAATTTTACCACAGTGTATCAGTCTCTGTGTACAGTGTTCTTCTGGCTCTGCTCCTTTCACTCTGCATCAATTCCTGGAGGTCTTTCCAGTTCACATGGACTTCTTCCAGTTCATCATTCCTTTCAGCATAATATTATTCCATCACCATCAGATATCACAATATGTTCAGCCATTCATGGGGCAATCTTTTAACTCCTTGTAAAACATAAAGATGATTTATATCACTATAACTCAGAGCTGAGGAAACAGAGTTCTAGTAAGGTTAAACAGTTTGCTCAAATTCACAACAGAGCCTGACATAGAATATAGATATCTTGATCCCAGTTCAATATTCTTTCCTCTTTTTCCTCTCAAGGACTCACTTTGGACTTTTCCTTTGTGCTCCAGAAATATCTTCCTCCTAGAGGATTGCTTCAACTCTGTAATTCATATTTTGAGATTGCCTTTTGCCACTGAGACCACTACCTCTGATTATTTTAACCTTTCCTAAGTTCTCCATTGAAGGAGATTACCAGATCAATAACCTCTTTCCTTCTCACCAAAGTGAAATTGTGATTTCTCTATTATGTTCCTGAATCAGGTATCTTCCTCCTTCTCTTCCTTTTCAGCTTTCTTTTTTTGTGTATTGTTTATCTCTATTAGAATTTAAGCTCCTTGAGACTGTCTTCCTTTTTTTATTGCATTTGTATTTCCAAAACTTAGCACCATGCCTGGTACATAGTAAATGCTTATTAAGTGCTTGTTGACTGACTGACTATACTATAGTACACAATATTATACCTTGAAAAATGTGTAGTTCTTCAGAAAAAAACAGTAATTGAAGTGGAACATTCAATTTCTTTTAGTATATATGAAAGATTATGAAAATTGTATTTATAAGATATTACCATGATTTTTTAAAAATTAGAGTTATCACTGTACTTTATGTTTCCTAAATTTCCACTAAGTTAAAGAAATATGAATTTCATATTTTTGGCAGGATAATCAGTTTTTATGTAGAAAATAGCAACTTGTGCTGGCAATAACAGATGTGGGATGATGATTAACTAAGAAAACACATCATTCTGGAATAAAAAAATAGCAAAGTGAAGACATGACTTTTTTGGTAAATATAGCAATATTTTTATTGCAGTTCTTAATTTTGATGGCTGGATCCTCCTGCCTTTCACTAGCATATGTGAAATTTGAACTATGTTCCAACCATAGCTAAAGAGTTGGTGTTCATATTCTACAAGCCATACAAAGAGAAATATTATTTATTGATCATGAGAACAAATCACTTCTGTCTTTTTTTTTTTTGCCTCCCAACTCTTTTGGACTTTGATCTAAAACTAGGGAGATATAATAAAATAAATCAGGTCTTTCACTGGCACATATGTTCAATAAACACCCATTAATTATTTTCTTGATTGAGGTGATGATTCCCTTCTTTTGTAAATATCTCTCTCTTCTCTCATACCAAAACAGAACTATTACTACAAAGAATAAATAAGAATAAATTGAAATTAGTAGATTTCCTTTGACAGTTTTGACTAGGATTTTGATTGTGTAAAGCATGGTACCAATCAGCCAAGGTATAGGTTTAAAGTCATATGGAGTTATGAGTTTTATTCTTGTCTGATAACAGATTGCATTTTTTTAACCCTTAATTTTGGTGTATTGTCTCATAGGTGGAAGAGTGGTAAGGGTGGGCAATGGGGGTCAAGTGACTTGCCCAGGGTCACACAGCTGGGAAGTGGCTGAGGCCGGGTTTGAACCTAGGACCTCCTGTCTCTAGGCCTGACTCTCACTCCACTGAGCTACCCAGCTGCCCCCAACAGATTGCATTTTTTACCTCAATTCTGTGAGTGAATATATATAGATATAGATATAGATATTCTTTCTCTATTCCTTCCCACATATATTTGTGAAGGAATAGAGAAAGAAGTATTAAATAATGAGAACCCATCATTACTCCCAGAAAAACACCTCAAAAATTTTTCCCTACTCATGAGTGATCTCATCTTCACTTATAAAAGTTATTAAATGTGTATGAATCATTATTGATTTTTCATACTTGTATAATACAAGGAACCTTTCACACTTTTACCTCAGCACTGATAGTTATACCCATTTTCAATTCTTTCCCAAACTAATTTAATCCTTAATGCATTTATCTGCCCATTCAACAAATACTTACCTAGTAAGTGTAAGGCTCTGTGCTAGGCATTCTGAGGAAAGCAAAAAATAAGAGATATAGATCCTGCCTAGCAAGAATTTGAAATAAACAGAGGAAATAGGAAATAAACTTAAAATATATCAGCCAATAAAAGTTAGCATAAAGAAATGTGCCTGGGAATAACTAATCGAACAATAATAAAGGATAAGATATCTGTTCTAATTCTGATTGTCTCTTACTCAGTATGGAAATCCCTGGTGATATCATGCTCTGGGCATCCTGTCCCCATGATAACTGTCAGTAAATGATAAATAGCATATTAGGGTACTAACTAAAGTAATTTAGAAAAGAATTTCAAGCTGAAGTAACCACTGAAAATTTCATGGAGGATTAGTCCTTTGTAGTAAGTCACTCTGAATAAGTGATTATGTGGCAAGTCAGCATTCATATTGGGAAGAGGGAAATGATGAAAAAAATCACCTAGCTTTAGAGATACAAATGGAATATATTAAGGATTTTTCTATAGAGTTGACTGAGACCTGAGGAGCATAAAAGACCAAAAGGGCATAGTAAACTTTAAATGTCAGTGTCCAGATTGAACTGGTAGCGTGATACTTTAGGATTAGGGAGATTGAGTGCCAGTACTCAACTGTCTTATATTTTTATATAAGTTTTCTTATATTATATAGTTTCTCATCTTTCCTCTTTTGAACAGTAAAAGTCCTGCTTTGAACTTGTGTTAGGGATGCTCACTCAATTGTCAGGAAATGTAGAGTGTTCATGAGTGAGGAGTCATGATATTAGTAATTACTTCCTAGATTTAGATTTGGGTGTTTTTGAGCATTGTAAAGTTATTAAGATGGGATGAAGTAGGCAGAAAAGGAAGGTAATGGGAGAGTTAGATTCGTTTTGGATCTATCTACATAGAAACAGGAGCAAACTCATCATGACTTTGGACTCTTAGAAGCTTTCTTTTCCAGGCATTCATGAACTAAAAAAAAAAAAGAAAGAAAGAAAAAAGAAAGATGTTAAACTTCAAACATGATTTGATTCTCTGATTTAATTCTTTATTCTACCTAACAATTGTCCACCCTCCAAGTTATGTGCAATGGATACAGCGAACAAGTTAATATTTAGAAAGTCTGTTTATTACTTCATAAATCTGATGAGATGGGCCAGTGGGCAGTTGCCAAGAACTAGAATAATCTCTTGGGCAGGTAGGTGGTATAATGGATAGAGCATTGGTCTTAGAATCCAGAAGATATCTTCATGAATTCAAATCTAGCCTCAGATGTTTATAGCTGTGTGACCTTGGGTAAGTCACTTAACCATTTCTGCCTCCATTCCTACTCCATAAAATGAAGAAGGAAGGAAGAAATGGCAAACCATCTCCAGTATTTTTGCCAAGAAAACCCCAAAATGAGGTCACAAAGTCAGATCCAATTGGAATGACTGAACAATAAAAATAATTCCCAATATATACTTCATTTGAAGTCCAAACACAAAGCAGCCTTTTCTTCATTATATTTACTCAAAACTCTTATTTTGTAGCTGAGCATAGGAACAAAAACAAGATTCACATGATTTCCAAGAGGTTTTTATATATCTATTTGAGACATTCTTTTTAATGATAGCATTTCATTAAGGTTAAATTGATGAACCAGTCACAGATAATTAACATGATATACTGCTGAAAGTTAATAATAATGTCTCATATTTGAATAGCTTTCATGTTTTCAAAGCACATTTATGAATTTGTTTTATTTTCCCCATGAGTTCCTCATAATACACTTTTGAGGTAGATAGTGCAGCTGTTATTATTCCTGCAATATTCCATTAGAAAAATCACTAGATTTGAAGTCAAAAGACCTAGATTCAAGTCACCTCTGACTATTGCAGAACCTTGGTCAAATCCGCTTTTCTTGGCCTCACTTTCCTCATCTTTTAAATAAAGAGATCAATCAAAATAATACTAAATTTTGTTTCAAGATCTAAATCCCACAATACTATAACTAGTAATTTTATTTATGCTATATTTTATAATTTACATTTATTATTTTATTAGCTCTAATAGCCCTTTCAGGCAGATCAGCTAATTAATTGATTTATTTGTATACAGATTTATGATTTTAATGGTATAGGGACCTCCTAGTAAGGAAGTTTCCTAGGCCAATAAAAATCAGAAACTGTTCTTTAATTAATATTCCTAGAAGTTTCATGTGTTACAGAGAAATTAAATGATTTACCAAGGGTCACACAATGAGTCTATGTCAGAGATGAGATCTGAAACCAGATGTGCTTGTTAAGGGAACATATTCATCTGCATCTCTTGGCTCTAATAAAACAGTTTTTATTCTGATTTTCTAAATGAACAAACTGGAACAGAGGAAATTAAGTAATTCACCTATGATCACATAATCTAATGGATAGTAGAAATGGGAACTCAAATGTCCCAGTGTCATTTAAACACTCATTCAACCACACCATAGTGCCTTTGTAGTTGTTTCAAATCTATAGAAAGTGGTTTTATCAGATGAAAGATTACCAAAATAGAGATAGAATGAAACTTGCTAATTTATTGGTACTAAAAAAATCCTAGGAATTCTGCAATACAGAGGTCATCTTGGATTTCTAGACATCACACAATTCCATAAGTAGGAGATCTTATAGAGAAGTAATAATATAAATGTCAATTTACCTTTGGATCTAACAAACATAAGACCTTGAGGCAAAGGAAAGCCAAGATATAGAAATTAAAATCTGTGCTACCAAGTATACATTTATTCCTTTTAGATCCTTTACTGGTTTTTAGATGTAGGCTTCTTGCTACTAAAGCTAGAGAGGTGATTGAGAGTCAAGTCTGAGAATAATAATAATGTCAGACACCATGCTAAGTGCTTTAAGATATTATCTTACTTGATCCTTACAATAACAGTATCTGGACAATCAAATAAAGAGTAATTTTTGGGGGGTGGGGGGTGTCTGTTTCTTGATAACAAGGAATGCATTTTTAAATATTTTGCCTGCTTTTTAATAAGAACTATAGCAAGAAGAGTAACTGTAATCATTGCAACATGAAACCAAATAGCAAAATGATTCTAAAAGTTTGTAAATGAAAATGGCATTTATAGAGGGCTTTAATATATGACATATTAAATGATATATTATTCAATTAAATAACATGACATATTTAATGATATATTATTTAACTGAATAATATATAACTAAATATTATGGCATAATAAATGACATGTATGAAGTGTTTTTTTCACCCCATTGCTTCATTTGAGGTTCACAATAAGTCTGTGAGGTAGTATTAAAAGAATCATCATACATTTTTTTTCCAGTAGACTTAGATTTTTTTACCCTTCTTTATTCTTTTTTATATGTTGTTATAATTTTTATTAATCATTTTATGACATTTTGCAATTCATGTTCCCTTCCTCTCTCTCAACCTTCCTCACGTCCAAGAGAGCAGGTAATGCATTACCATACAATACAAATTTCCATGTTTGTCATATTGTGAAAGACACATATCACTCACAGTAGAGAAAAATTCATGGAGAAAAAAATGAAGAATGGTATGCTTCAATTGATATTTACTCTATTGGTTCCTTTCATGGCAGTGGATAGCCTTCTTTTTGCCATGAATCCTTTGTCCTGGATCATTGCTTTGCTGATAATAGTTGTCATTCACAGTTGATCATCTTACTTTACTGCTATTATTGTGTGCAATATTTTCCTGGTTCTGTTCACTTCACTTTGCATCACTTTATATGAGTCTTGCCAGGTTTTTTTTGTGATCATTTCATTCATCATTTCTTATGGTACAAAAGTATATACCACAACTTGAGTTATTCCCCATTGATGGACATTCCTTCAGTTTCTAGTTCTTGGCTTCCACAGAGAGGTACTAGAAATGTTTTTGTGCAAGTACATTCATTTCCCCTATCTTTGGTCACTTTCAGACACAGACCTAGTAGTGGGATTGTGGGATCAAAGAGAATGCATAGTCTGAAGACTGTTTGGGCATCAGAAGAGATTTACTCTCCAGAATGGTTGCATCAGTTTGCAGATCCACCAGTATGTTTTGTGTCTCAATTTTTCCACATCCCCTACAACATTTATCATTTTTCTATTTTGTCTAGATCCATTTAGTAGTACATGAATAAGAGTAGAGGAGATGAATATTAAAAGTAATTCAAGATTTCTAAAGTGATAAGTAGTGCTAGGACAAAGGAATGTGGGATTTGAAAATAAAAGGTAGTGTTAAATTGAACTGGTTAGCCTAAAGGTTGAGATTGGGAAGAGAAGAAAGTGAAGCTAAAGGAGAAATGTTTACCTGAGAAAGTACTCAAGAGAGGAGGGACTGTAAATAGTAAGAATATAGAATAGATTTAATAGTATCTAGGCATAGTGAGAAGTTTATTCTTAAGAGGATAAAGAATAAGGAAAATGTCAGTGCTCTTGGTCTTAGAAGTCAAGTAGCCATGGTTGATGGGAAGATCAAGTGTTAAATCTTCCATGTGTGTTTGAAATGTAATAGGTAGGTCATGAGAATTCACTTTACTGAGGAACTTGTTATATAGGGTATTTTTGGAGACATCAATATATAGTTTATATTGCAGTCACCTAACAGAAGAGCAGGATTTGTGTTTCAATCCACTTATTTCAAAGGTGACTGAGATTAAGTGACTAATCTAAGGTTTTTATACTCAGGAATACTAACCCAGAATTGAAACCCACATCCTCTTGTCCCAAAGCTGGGGTTCCTTCCACTATATGATGCATTCACACACACACACACACACACACACACACACACACACACACACTCTTGAATTTTAACTGAGATCATATCCATAGATTTTACTAATAAATATTTCCTAATTTAAGACTTCTAGAAAAACATTTTTAAAAAACAATATTACTGTTAAAAATTTCAAATATGATGAGTTCTTCTTTAAAGGTACAAAGATAATTTTAATTAATTAGAAGTTTGCTATCAGGACTGCTAAGGGATATGAACTATTCATCCATTCATTAGTAATTAGTAATCCTTCTGCTATAAGCAACAATGATTAAAGAATGTTGATGAGATCAAGACAATGAAAATGAGTCCTGATCTGATTCCATCAGAGTGAGGAACTCTGTCCTCAGCAACTTAAAGCTTTTGAGCATTTCCTAGTATAGTGGTGGTGAACCTATAGCACACATACCATAAAGGGCATACAGAGCCCTCTCTGTGGGCATGCCTACAGTCACCCAATAGAGTTCATTACTAGGAAGTCAGAGGGACTCATGGTGGAGCTGTTCTCCTCTCTATCTCCATGTGCCTGAGAATATTCCTTACTTCACCCACCCCTCTGGCCAGCAGCCCAATGGGAATGCTTCCTCCCTCCCCTATCTGGAGTAAGGTGGTGGGGAACTCACATGCTGCCTGAGCGTGTGGCATAGACTCAACCCTGTTGAGTCTGCAATGAAGGTCATTCCTGTAATGGAGAGGAGCTAGGTTTGAAGGGAGCGTAGTTCATAATGTGCCACATAGCTAGAGGGGAACAGAGCTGGAGGGGAGCAGAGCATTCAGGTCACTCTCCTCCCTACCTCCACCTGAGCCTTTCATCACCTAACCCTCTGCCCAGCAGCCAATGAGAGGACTTCTTCCCTCCTGTCTGTGGTAAGGGGCAGAAGTAGAGAAGGTGCAAAGTGAGAGAGTGGTGGGGAGGGGCAGGGCACTGCACTCCATCTCAAAAAGGTTCGCAATCACTATCCTAGTAGATCAAAAAGTTGAGTGATTGCTATTAGTGTGCATCAGAAAAAAACAAACAAACAAACAAAAAAAAAAAAAAAAACAGGCCATGGACCCTTATCTCCTTGACTCAAAGCCTAGACTTTCAATCACTAACCAAAGTTTCCTAAAGATTAGACTTGCTCAGTGTAGCCTCAGAAGGCAGAACTAGGAGTGATAAGTAGAAGATGCAGAGACACAAATTTAGTTTTGATAAAAGGGAAACATTTATAAAATCTAGAATGTCAAAAAAATGGAATTGGATACCTCAGCAGGTAATAGTTTCCCCTCACTTGAAGTTTGCAAAGGGAAGCTGAATGATATATTTGTGGGGAGATTGAAAAGGAAATTTTAGTCAACTATGAATTAGACTAGATAACATCTTTAAATCACTTCCTACTGACATTTTCAAGTTTTAACAAATGTATTCTGGAGCATGTCAAAATCTATAGACTAGACTTCATTGGAATTTTATCTTTTTTTTTTAAGTTTTATTGACATCATGTGACTTTTACATTACACTTACAGATTACCTCCATTCTATGAAATGCCTCAAATAAAGTAAAATAATCAAAACTAAAAACACAATGATCTCATCTAAAAGTGCATGTAACGTTTCACATCCTTTTTTATTTTTTTAATTTAAAAGAAATTCATTATCTTTCTCCACTCCATTGAGAAAAAGAGAAAAACAAATTTCTTGTAACAAATATATCTAGTCAAGCAAAACAAATTCTCTCAATAGCTGTATACAAATGCATATGATGTGTATATATATATAGATATTGATATATATGTGTGGGGGAGAGTATTTTATAATTATATGCATACCTATTTGTATTATATACACAAACAGATGTATGTATACATATGTGCATATATACACACATAAATATGTATTTATAAATGTAATTCTGCATGCTAAAAATCAATCATCTCTCTATTAGGCGGTGGATAATGTTCCATCATCTTTCTTTGGAATTATTGTGTTGATCAGAGTTCATACAACTTTCAAAGGGGTTTTTATGGTATTTTTATTACATGTTTTCTCCTAACCCTGCTTATTTCTAATGAATTTCATCAATTTATGTCTTAAAAATTATTTTTATAATATTGATGTTAATTATGTTTTTCTTATTGTTTACTTCAATCTGTATCATGACTCATGTCTTTCTGTACCTTTTTGAAATGATATGCTTCCTAATTTCTGACAATATAATAATATTTCATCATTTTTCTGTTAGCTGTTTTCCAGTGGAATGCATTTTTTGCAAAATTCCCTTAAAATGTGGCATTAATGAGGATATCCAAGATCCCTAAATAATGCAAATGGTCATCTTGGGATACTATGCCCTGGGTCATTCTTCATTACAAGTTGATTGCCATCAAAAGAAAAGGGCCTTCCAAAAAAACCCAAACAAATAAAAACCTTGCAAGACATTTTTGAAGCGAAACAAAGTGAGGTGATCAGAACTAAGAAGTTTTTGTACAGTGTAAAAACACTTTATAATAATCAACTGTGAAGATATATATATATATATATATCATATGCAAATATATTATATATAGTCTATGTTATATATAGTTATCAACAAAATGAGGATCTGGGAAATCTCCAAATGATTCACAATGAAAAGAACTATCCACTGCTATAGAAGGAACCAATGAGTGTGAAGGCAGATTTAAGTAGACAATTTTTCACTTTATTTATTCCATGTATTTTTCTCTAATTTAAGCAATACATGTCTTCTTTCACAACACGATGAAGAAATATTCTATATGATAACATGTGTATAACCTATATCATAATATTTGTTATCTTGGGAAATGGGGAGTGGTAGAAGGGAGAGAGAGAACATTCATTGCAAAATATCAGAAAACAATTGTTGAAAATTGTATCAAGATGTAATCTTGGAAAATTCTATTTAAATTTTAAAAATCAACCAAAACGTCATTAGCTGAAATAATTCTAAATTCTTTTCATTCTGTAGAAAATACATTTGAAGGGAAGTGTTTTAGACAATAAAATAAAATGCATTTCCTTTAACAACTAAATTACCTCTTCATCTATTTGCCAATTTAACCTATATGCAAATGTATATTTCCCTCATTCATACCATAGGTTGCTGTTTTTCACTTAAAATTATTAATCATCAGAGTAAATATTAGAAAAATACAAAACTGAAAATAAAAATTTAATGCTAGCCCCTTTTCTGCCTCTCAACAAAAAATAAACATTTAATATAACATTAAGTTATGGTTTGGTACAAAAGTAGATGATGTCATTAATTCTGCTTTCATGAAGCTTATGATCTAATAATAAGCCACACACACTGCATTAATAAGTATGATACAAGTGAGAATGATGTTCTAAGGAGGCTTAGAAAGTGAGAAATCAATTTTGGTAGAAGATTGAAGGAAGGCTTCATAGGAAAGTGGTACCTTATCTTTGAAGAAAGTAAATTTCAGTGGCTACAGATGAGAAGAGAGTGTACTCCAGGCACGAGAAATGACCTATGTGAATATATGGAGGTGGGAAAATATAGTAGCCAATAGTATTAGTTAAGTGAAAGAGTGTATCATAAGTAAAAGAATGAAATAAGGGCTACAACCCTATTGCAGAGTATTTTTAATTATAAAATCAAGTATTTGTATTTTCTCCTATAGGCAATAGAAAAACACTTGCTGAAGGTTCAGTTAGGATGTGACTTGGTCAAACACTTTTACTCACAGTATGATATAGTTATTTAACCTTGATAGGCCTTAGTTTGCTTATGAAGTTCTTTAGTGAGATGGTTGAAAAGGTCTCTTCCTGCCCTAAAACCCTACTATCTATTTGTAATAAATTACAAAACTCCATTGTATCACTTTGTAGAAATATTTCCTGCATAAAATTCAAATATTATACCAGAGCTGGTTGATAATATATCAGAATAAAAATAAAGCTACTAGAAAATACTGATTATTGCTGAACTTTCTTATATGCCACTCTGGTTACCCCACATGTTTCTGGTTATTTGATTCGCCCTGAAGTTTCAAAAAATCTTATGGTTCTCACTAATATATTGTGTCTTTTCCTTCCCAAATCCAGTTGCTCATTAATCCTATGAACCTCAAAGAAATGTTTCCTGAACTTCATTATTTGTCTGCTTGAGCAATCTTCAGGTAATTTTACTTTCCTAGAATGATCTTTTCATATGCTGATAGAAAACAGTCATGGTACATTTAGCAAGAGTAAACTAATTGAACTGTGTTGTTTTTTCCCCCCTTTACTTTGTCATATGTATATATGTACATTGTTTTCCTGCACTAAAAATTCTTACAACTTAATGGAGAAAAAAGTACAACTATTTAGGATCTTCTCTAGGTAATGACTTCAATCATATTTTTTCTCACCTTCTGATGAGTTTGTTCCCTTTGACTAGCAGTTGGAGTGCTGAAGAATTTGGAATTGATATTGAAATAATATTTCTATTCAGATCAAGTTTGCCAGCTGTGACACTGGGGACATTTTTTCCAAGAATACACAACTTTCTATCTTGCTGGTGATGAGGTCTTTTGGGTCATTGTATTTAGACTCCTGAAATGTTCTTTTTGCTGGTTTCCCAGCATGTATGAATAAAATGCCAGCTGGTGTAAAATACTTTAGCTAGAAATTCTGTCTCAAACCATATGGAATTCACAGCTTTGCTGTTCAGTTATATTGGCTTCTAGTCTGGCATTTTTAGATTAAAAATTACTATATTGACCAATAGTTTTCTTTAAAATCCTCATATGACATACATTCACTTGTGTTGTATCTTTAAGCAACAACTCATCTCAAATTGGCTTATTTCTATTTATCTGTATGGTAGAAGAATAGTTGATATAAATCATTTGATTGTACTGAAGGACCCTGAAATAGTGATAACTTATCTTGGGTCTCCAACTAACTTTTCTCATGATGAGAAAGTAATTTAATGCCTAAACTAGTATCAATATTTTGCTGTAATAGCATCTATGTTAGTCATAGCTTTAATAACATTTTCAAATCTTGTATAATAAGCACATTAGTACCTTTTTTCCCCTTCATCATTAAATGGGCATTTTCCTTTTTATATGATTTCATTGGCTACCCTACGTGAACTTCCATTACTACCATAATTATTAAAGGAAGGAAAATAAATGTTTGTCAAAGACTAATTGAGATATCTATGAGACAGAAGCTTAGTAACTGACAATTAGCACCACCCATTTTAAATTATTATGACTTCATTTACATTTTATAGTATTTAGATTAATTTGTGTAGGTCAGAAAAATGCATTTATCAGCTCATTATCTTCAATGCTTAAGTGACCAAATTTTCCAGGCCATAATTAGATTTGATATATATACAAATCACAATATGAAAAAACAAGCATAATAAAATGTAGTCTTATTGGAGGCCCATTGACACATGAAGTTTACACTTATTGTATTAATAAATGTTTAAAGAAAGGAGATGCTACTGTCAGCTATAACAGGTGAAGTAAAACAATCATATAAAAAATGTTTCAAGACAAATCTTCATGAGAAATATTTATTCACAAACATTTATTAGGCAGACATTGTGTTAAGCCCCAGAAATTCAAACAAGAGGCAAAAGTCAGTCTTCTATTCTCAATGAGTTTACAATCTAAGGAGATAAAAGTGGAACTTGAAAAAAAAATTAGTCACCATAGGACTAAATATTCTCAGTCATAAATAAAATTAAAAGGAAATGACTATTTTCTGAATTAAGAAGAATAAAGAATAGAGCCTACTTTGGAATTATGCTGAAAGAAATCTCTATATTGCTACATTTAAAGAAGTAGAGCACAGTGAAATCTCCCAATTTGAAGATATCACAATGAATGAAGTGCCAACATGATGGAAACACACTGCAAGAAGATCTCAGGAAGAGATTTGAATGAGAGGAAATGATAGGGGAATTTTAATGTAGACCAGTTTTAGGTAATTTGTTTAAAAAACACTAACCTAAAATTAGTGGTAGGATGAAGATAGCTCTCAATAATGACCTTAGAAAGGCAGGATGATATGGTATAAAGAACATTGGATATAGTCAAAAGACTGAGATTTGATTCATGTTCTAAATTTTAACCATGTGACATTGAGTAAATCACTGATTCTGGAATCAGAGGACATAGGTTCAAATCCCTTTTCTGGTCATCTTTCTTGTGTGACCTTAGGAAATTCACTTAACCTCCCTTGACCTCAGATTTTCAAATATAAAGGAGAAAAATCCAAGTACATGGCTAGTGGGGACACTTCTAGGTCTAGGTTCACAGTCCTATAATACTCTGACTTTTGTGGTCCCTTCCATTTCCAGATCTATGATCACAATGGAATGTTCTCTCCTCAGTAAAATAGGGGTAACAATAGTTATGCTAACTCACAGAGTTGTTATAACACTTACAAGTCTATATATGTATAAGCTACTGTATTAGAAAATAGATGTGCGTAAATTCAGTATCAACTCCCTTTGCTCTCCCTCCACAATGCCACAGGAATTATTAGGAAGTATGTGAAAATGATAAAAAGCATCATGTAAAAATGTATGACTACTATACCTATCTCTTGAAGTTATCCAAGTATTTCTAAAATAACTGAAAATGATAGTAGGAAAGGAGACTTGAAAAAATCTGATGGAATGAAATATATAGACTGAAATCTAAGCCATTATTAAAGTAGAAAGAAGCCATTATAGAACCATTCTGTGCAGATGAAATTTTATACTTTTTATTGTAAGTTGATAGACTAAGTTTTACTGCTTGAAATAATTTTGGGCAGATGAAGCATAACGGATGCTACTTTCATTCCTTACCAATGCAATATATTTAAAGTAATTCCTCATTTCACTTACATAAGTCATCAAGTTGCAACTTATTTAAAACTTTCTTACTGCAACAGATAATCCAACCTCCTCATCAACTATGACCATTATTTTTACCTTATAACATTTTATATAACACTTTTCTAGACCAGCAGTGTCTTAAACTCAAGTATGAAGACATTAATAATATTGTATTAGTACCTTTAAATCATTTGCTATCTAAGGACCAAGTTAGTTTTCAGCAGCCTAAGGCAAAGTCATGGACCATTAAAATGTTCTCAGACCCAATTAATTATTTATCAGTCATTAACTCACACCAATTGTGCTATCAAAACACTGAGTTTTTCACATAAATGAGACATTACATAGCTCTTTGCTGTAGTAGCCATTATTTAGAGTTATAAAAAGGTTTCAATATTTGAATGTTCTGAAGTTATCAGTTTAATCAAAGAAAAAATAGGAAAAAAACTTTGGCAAGGTCTCCTTTGATTTTTACATCTCTAACCAAAGATTATGATGTCATCACAATTATATTTCAGTCAGATGCTAAATGAATAATAAATTGAATGACAAGACTCTAGTAAATGCCGATATTTTTTGGTTATATGAGCTTTATCTGATGATACTTTGTGAGCAAGCTTCCATAGAAGAACTTAACAGGGAGGATGAATTTAACTTAGCTTAAAGAATTCCCTAATGATAAGAAATGTAATAAATGGAGCATATTCACCCAAGGAGTAAAGAGATTCCCATTATCTAGTTTCTTCATTTGGAAACTAGATATCCAATAGTTAGCTATACTGCATGGAGACTTCATGCTATAGAAAGATAAAGGGTTGACTAGATGACTTCTGCCTTCTTAGTAAAATATTATGTTTCCAGAACTAAACACCAATAAAAAGACAATGAACAGGCCTGGAGACAGGAGGTCCTGGGTTCAAACCCGGCCTCAGCCACTTCCCAGCTGTGTGACCCTGGGCAAGTCACTTGACCCCCATTGCCCACCCTTACCAATCTTCCACCTATGAGACAATACTCCAAAGTACAAGGGTAAAAAAAAAAAAAAAAAAAAAAAAAGACAATGAAATTGGGATGGAAAGAAAAGAGGAACATATGAATTTCCATTTAATGAAAAGTTATGTAAACTACTGGGGTAATATATCCTTATTCAGTAAAAACTGGTGGGAGAATTGGAAAATACTCTTGCAAAAATTATGTTTAAATCCAAAATCTCACATCAGATAGTAAAAAGAGAACGAATTAAAAAAAAAAAACAGTATAAATGGCTTATATGACCTAAACATAAAAAGTAATATCCTATATAATTTAGAAAAGGGAAGACTACATTTCCAATTCTTGATAGAAGAAAGGTTTTTTTTTAATTAAGAGATAAAGGTGATCATAAAAGAGAAGAAAAGGTCATTTTAATTGTGCAAAATTGAAAAGCTTTTGTATAAAAATATCAAATTAAAAAGAATAGTCAAATGGGGAAAAAAAAACTTTACCAAGAATATATTTGATCATGTTCTGATATCAAGACATGGTGAATTGATATAAATACATGCAATTAAGAACCATTTCCACAATAAAGGGCAAAAGTTAATCTACTGTCAATTTTCAAAAGAAGAAATAGAAGATATCAATAACTTCATAAACTATTTTAAAAGAAAAAAATTAAAATAACTCTATGGGTAAATTTCAAACTGTACATTTCTAGGAATTGATGGAAAAATATATGAACTGTTGCAAAGTTAAGTAAACAGAGCCAAGGAACCATAAAACAATGTAAATGGAAAAAAATCATGAAATAGTCAAAGTTGTGTATAATTTCATAGTTTTTCAATGCATTGATGATTTTGCTGAATTTTTTCTCTTCTTCCCATTTTTTCTAATTCTTTATTATGATTGATGGCATTCTTAGAGGAAGAAGGAAAGGAATTCTGAGATAAATATAGGTAATGTATACTAACAATAAATAAAATATATACTTAAAAAGAGAAATGACAAAAATGACAAATTTAGAGAAACCTAAAAATTCATTTATGAACTTCACCCTAAGAGCATGTGCCACAAGCTCTCCTTGTTGGTAGGCCACTGAAATAGTCTGGAAAACCTGTTTCTGAAAAGAAATGCAAATGCAAAATAGAAAAGACTTGCTCCCCAATTCAGAACTTTTTAAAGTATTCCAATTTTTTGTATACCTTTTACGATGTGAGAAAAGGATCCTTCAAATTGGCATGAACTGTACTGACAAAGAAAGCATTGAAAAGGCATAAATTGGCCAAGGCATCTTCTCTTTTCTACTTCACTGCAACCGGACAAGGAGATGAGGGCTGTTTGAGGCCTCCTGGTAAAAAGAAAAGATACAGACTTTTATCTTCCTACCAGGGACTTCCTTGTGGCCTGTGTCCTCATGGGCCTCCTTTCACATCTTATTCTACTGTGTCTATTATTTCCTATTCATAGGTTAAAGGATTTCAGGCTAGACTGATTAACTCTGAAACATTGGGAAAGTGAACTGCAAGTCTAATGAGAGACTGACTCCAGAGCCAGAGTCTGGGATTTATAAGCCCAAGCCCAAGAAATAACCAGAACCCAGTCCAGAAGTAATTTGGCCAAAATGAAGGTCTACAAGAGGGAAGATCTTGACTATTGGCAACTTCGGAATTCCAGTCAAAGCAGTAAAAACATTCAATATTCCTGAAGACTGCAAAGAAAGCATACTCCCCTTCTTGTCAGTTGATGAGCCATAAGTGCTGAAAGAGACTCAAATTTAAAGATGGTAAATAGCTTGCTTTTTATTATGCTTTCTTATTCCAAAGGAAGATTGCTATTTTGGGAAGGCAAGTTGGTGGATAGTGAGAGTGATACAAAACAGAAGAAAATAAAAGATCAATAAAAGAAACTTTTTGAAAATTACTCAAAAAGGAAAATGAGGTCTCAAAGGAGATATAGGCAAGTATTGCAGTTTTGAATAAACCTAAATAAAAGTTTATAGTTACCTATGAAATCCCCCTTTCTGGTCTTTGTTTCAAAAGTTCATGTTTGCCAGTTCAACAGTATAAAAGAAAAAAAAAAATGTGTAAGAAGGCCACTAGAGGAAATTTTGTGTCATCACAGATCTCTGTTCATAGTCCCACTCTATTTAATGTTTTATTTTATGATTTGGATTAGGATATAGGCATCATAATTATTAAATCTATAGATCACACAATGCTTAAAAAGATGACTATTAAGGTAAATAGATGAATAACCTCAAAAGATCACAAAAAGGTAAAACATTAGAGTAAGTCTAATATTTAATATTTAACAATATTTTTGAGAAGCTCATGTTAGAAGACTTGATTTGGTTCTAGTTCTGTCCAGTACTGGCTATGATCTGGAGCAAGACCCTTAGTCTTTTATTTCCACAAACAATATTCTAGGACAGCATTTCAAAAAAGTTTCTGATCCACATTGGGAGAGCAAAGACCTTTACTGGGAGCTCATTATATCAATGAAATCACATCTGGGCTTCCAAATGCACAGAAACACAAAAAAAAAACCCAAATACATACATATATATATATATATACATACACACATATGCATATGTATCCATGAGTTAGTAAGTAACTATTAAATTCTTAATACATGCCAAGCAATGTGCCAAGAACTGGGTATATAAAGTGTCTGCAGTATTGTTTACTTTCAAATGACTCATAAAAAGTGGGTGGTAGCCATTCAGTTTGACAAGATTTAGGAGGTTCTCTGTCACATCTTGTATATATCCTCTGGGTAAGAGAACAGACCTCTCTATTTTTGATATCAGGTTAGAATTCTTCAAGGGAAAAAAAAAACTAACTTCTGTGAGTAATTTTCCATGTCCTAAGTTATTCTTAATAGTATGGCTCACTTGCTTTTTTTATTTTTTGTGCTTTAAACTAGGGAAGATTGCAAATAGATAGATGGAGGGAGAGACAGACAGTCAGAAAGATCATATGCACATGTATATATTTATATGTATAGATATATATGTACATCTATATACATATGCATACTTATACATGAGTATGCATGCATATGTTTAGGTGTCACATATATTACATATATTATAATTTTTATGTATGCATATATGTTATATTATATTTAATCAGAGGCATCTAGTTGGCATAGTTGGATGAAGCCCTGAGCCTTGAGTCAGGAAGTTCAAATCAGAGCTACGATAATCAGATACTGAATGACTCTGGGCAAATCACATAACCTCTGCTTCAGTTTCCTTGATTCTGTCCTTCACCTCTTTGAAATTCATTCTCAAAACATCTAGGATATGATAGATCATGACCAATGTTTGCCTTCTTCTCTATTTTATTCTTGAAGATGGTTTGATCTCTTTCCTTCCAAAGTTGTTATCAGATTTATGTCCACATGGAGCTCCTCTTTACTCATGAAAATCAGCTCCAAAATGTTGTTGTGTTTTTTTTTCTCCATTCATCAAATCTGTCTTTTGAAAAATGAATTTATTAGAATTTCCAATAACATTTCTCAGATTCTTTGCTTTAAGGGAGGAAAGCAATTTTGGTATTTTTGAAATATACTTAGGAATCTTATCCTGGGTAATCTTTTGGTCCTTAATTGTATCATGTAGCTTTTAACATGAATTTCATGACAGGAAATGATTGGACCACTGAACTAGGAGTCTTACAACTGATTCTGAAAAGTTGATTAGGTGGCCACGGAGGAAGCCATACAAGAGGACCTCTTTTTAAGCCAGTCTTCTGACGTGGATTCTCCCTATAATCCTGGATAAAGTACTTTATCTCTTATTACTCCAAGGGATTTTCTAAGGGCATAAGTTTCAGAAAAGGTGCCAAATTGCAATGGTTGGGGGAGTCTCTTCATCTGAATGTCTCCCTTACCAAATGGAAGCAAAGCTTCAATTCCTATGTTAACCCTTATTTATATTTAGATTGGATTAATGCTGCTAGTTCTCTATTTATACATTTTGCTGATAGAAAATATCACACCAATGAATCTACTACAAGTTAGATCCCTTTTACCTCACCCAACCCTACATTTTTCCTGTTACTGAATAACAATGAAATTCTACAATTTACCTTCACAATTAATCCTTGTTATCTAATCATAAATTGACCTCACTGTGGTCTTGAAATTCTATTACTCATTTCTAACATGTTTCTTTCAATGATTTTTCAAAAATCTCCCCCTGACTGAGAGGAATGAGACTCCTATACCAACTCTCTAAATTCTCAACCTTATCTATTTCTTTACCTATCATTGCTTTTCCTTTGCTGAAAAAGGTAATCTTACTCAGGAAGAACAAACCTTATATTTATATCATTCACCCAATCTTTTTTCCCTCTGAGAACTTGTCCCATTTATCATTTTTTCTCTCCATCTTTGACTTCTCCCTTTCTACTAGCTTTTGTAATGAGCATGCAAAAATTTCCCTTGACTTGATCCCATTCAGGGTTTCTCTGTTTTCCCTGTCAATACTCGTGTAATAATGAAAAAGGAGTTGGATGAATTGAAACCTCCCACATGGTACATATTTGGGATTGGGTCTGAAGAAGTCATCCTGCAAGGCATGAGTGGTGCTGAACCTCTGTCTTGGACTACTTCAGTTGAAATATGTGTTCTGGCTTTTTGTGTAACCAGAGGCTTATCTTTGGTCCCCAAATATTCCCTTTCTCACCACAAGATCTCTTTCTCTTCTTCCATTTTCCAGAAGGTTGATTTCAGACTCTCCTAGCTTTTCATTGGATTTTCCATGAATGGGTAGAGGGGACTTCTATCTGTAAAAGTGAAATTTGGGAAATGCCATCTAAAAGTGTATATATTTCTATGGACATGGAAAAAGTATCAAACTACATTTCCCGTGATCCAACGTGGTCCAACTGGTTTCCATTTCCGGGTTTTTGGGCTTGGGGAGGCCTATGTCTTGACGCAGGGAAGAGTTTATAATCTCCTGGGTTAGGAGGGGTCTCTCTCTTGGCCAGTAGACTCAGGTAGAGACAGGAGACAAAATGGAGGCGGCAGTTTTGAATGCTTACAAGCGTGTGGTCTAATTATCTATCAGCATGGCTTTAATTAAATTACTAATATATATATTTATACCAGCCTTTATCATTTTTAATATTTATAATCCTGCATCACCAGTGTAATTATAATTATTGGTACATTGTAATGAGTACATGTGCTTGTCCAAGTGTTCCTCAGACTATCACTTAACATCCTAGTTACTCTGCTATTTTTTGTTTCTTTCACCCACTGAATTCAAAGTTTCTTGGGTTTCACTGGTTTTGACTACCTTGTGAGTGGTATATTCATCAGTGACCAGAAGTCTTTTCATGGCCATTGGCCTACTATGCCCCCTTAGAGAAGAGAAAAATCTCTTACACCAAGTTTACAAATGTTTCATGTCTAGAACCTCTCCAAAAAGGATCAACAAGTCCTCCTCTGAGAAAGACAGTTAAATTGTAGAAGAGGATAGAGTTTAGGCTTAGTCAAGGAAAACCTGAGTGGAATTCTAGCTTTAAACACTATGTGATCCTGGGCAAGTCACGTAACCTGTTTGCCTGTTTCCTTAATTATAAAAGGGACACAAAGCAACACCTACCATAGAGTGTTGTTCTGAGGTTCAAATGAGATCATAGATACAAAGTGCTTGAAGGCACAATGCCTGGAACACAGTAGGTGCTCAAAAGCCCTTCCTTTCCTCTGGAAGCATTTCAATGTAAAAAATAAATGTAGCATAGAACAGCTATTTATTTCCTTTACTCTCAAAGCAATATTTAAATTTGGGAAAACTTGAAAGTGAACCTTAACATAATATTCAAATGTGAATAGGCCTGGTATTTACATTAACTATTCATATTAATGTGAGCCCCTGGACTGTTTGCACAACTCAAGAATTGCCAAGGTCAGTATCTCCATGACCTTGAGCATGCCATGGGCTCATGTGCCCATTGATAATCAAATTCTCTTATGAGAAGTATTATAATAGCAGCATGAAGCATCATCCCACCTTTCAGATGAGAAGTATCTTAAAGAGTTACAACAGAAGTACTTTTAGAAGTCCAAGTAGGAGATGCTGTTCACTGCATTGTCCATCCAGACCTTATGTGACTTTGAGAGTCCATCTACTCCTATAAGGTGCCAATATTTGTCTATAGTAGTCATTTAAGTTCAGAATCAAGATATTTTGGGCAGGAGCCAGAACCAATTATTACTATTTTTATACAGTGTAATTGCCATTGCAACCTTCAAAAAAGGAGAATTCTTTCTAACGGAACAAATATTTATACTGTATTGACTAACAGTGTAACTCATTTGCTAGATGGTTGAAAAACTGGGATCTTTGAAACTCATGAATTTGTAACTATTCTATATGTTCAGGTAGATGAATAGAACAGAGAATAAAGACTTGGAGTCCTACCTTGATCACTTACCAGTTTGATGGCTCTGCATAAGTCATTCAGTTTCCCATTTTCAAATTCTTCATGGGAATATAATATATGTGTATTAATTTTAATAACATCTACCTTCCCAAATGGTTGTGAGGATCAAATGAGAAAACACAAGTAAAACACTTTGCAGGGCCTAAAGCACTTTATTAGCTATTATTATTATTGCTTTTTAAAAGTTTAATAGCTCTTTGCTGTCTCTCTGCAATATCTTTAAGTTCTCTGAAAAGTCAATTGTTTCAGACATCCCCAAATTATAACTACTTCCAAAACCACTTCTCACTCTCTTTTAGAGGGTTTATTGCCATAACTTTATTGTTTTCTTTTTTTAACCTGTCTATAACATTTTTGATAATTGTTTTCTGAGATCCACATTCTCTCCCTGCCTCTTGTCTTTCCCCCACCCCAAGAGGGCAGGAAATATGATATATACTATTGTAGTCCTGGAAAAAAAAACCACTTAACTCTCAAAACAGTTACAAAAATGCCTGTTTTTAATCAGCACAAGGGAGACAATATTCTTATATCTACCACAGAGTCATACACACAAAAACACCATAGAGCCACCTAGCTCTGACTCAGAATGATCTCTCCAGGAAAAACACCAAGAAAGGGAATTTCCATCCAACTGAAGAACTTGCAGATAAATATATATGTATGTATATATATGTATATATACCTTATGGAGTACAAGTAAAGAGAAACAACTGACTGATTACATATGGGCTTGGGAAAGAGGTTGTAACCCCAGGATAGGGTACCTTGGAGAGGACTAAATACCTTAGTCTGATCCCCCATCTCTTTACTCCTTTGAATTCATGTGGCCTCCTTGAGATGGTAAGCAATCTGATATAGGTTGTACCTGTGCAATCATGTAAAACATTTTTCCATATTAGTCATTTTGTGGAAGAGATCTCAAATAAAATAAAGAAAGGAAAATATAGTATGAATTGGTCTGGATTAAGGCTCCATCAGTTCTTTCTCTGGAAGTAGATGGCATTTTTCAGAATGAATCTCTGAAATTATCTTGGATCACTATATTACTGAGAATAACCAAGTCATTTACAGTTATTCATCAAAAATATTTGTTACTGTCAATAATGTTTTTCTGGTTCAGTTCAGTTCACTTTGCATCAGTTCATGTAAGTCTTTCCAGAATTTTTAGAAATCATCTTGTTTGTTATTTTTGTGGCACAAAAGTGCTATAAGTTGTAGCATTACAGTCATGTACCACAACTTGTTCAGGCATTTGCCAGTTGATTGACTTCCCCTCAATTTCCCATTTTTTTGCTACCAAAGGGAACTGCAATAAATATTTTCATACAAACAGTTCCTTTTTCCTTTTTAAAAATCTCTTAGGGGCACAGACTTAGTAGTGATATTGCTATGCCAAAGGACTTAAACCATTTTAGAGATTTTTTAGGCATTGTTCCAAATTGCTCACAGAGACAACTGTTAAACAATTATCAGCATAATTTTGAATACGGCATACTCTGGACAAAATCAGATTTTTTTTTTTTAGAGCAAGGAACTAGAATGAATATTTAATGAAAAGATAATGATGTAGAGAAATCTTTGTTTTGTTTTATTTCAAAAATCATGAGGTTGGGGGCAACTGGGTAGCTCAGTGAAGTGAGAGTCAGGCCTAGAGACAGGAGGTCCTAGGTTCAAACCTGGCCTCAGCTACTTCCCAGCTGTGTGACCCTGGGCAGGTCACTTGACCCCCATTGCCCACCCTTACCACTCTTCCACCTATGAGACAATACACCGAAGTACAAGGGTTTAAAAAAAAAATCATGAGGTTGTCAGAGGAAACAATTGACTAGACTATTTCCATGGGCAAAGTATACTGGAGTAGCACTACAAAGAAAATGAGCTTCTTGCAATTAGGATAATTATTGGAAAGAATGTATTTCATTCTAATTCAATAAAGAGATATTAAGTGCCTAGTGTTGTGGTAGGTAGTGGAATTGAAAGATAAAAATAAAAGAACAGCCTTGCCCAAAGGAATTTATATTCAGATAAGTAAATATAAAATAATTTGAGGAGGTAGTTGCTCTTGGTGGCATCAGAAGAGGTTTCTGCAGGAAACTGGACTAAACTAACACTTGCAGAAAAAGGAGGATTTGGAGAAAGACATGTCGACATGGAATCTAGAAGCCCCCAAACTTGTAGCCTAGAAATATTCAATGACCCCAGTCTACTTAGCTTGAAGGTGATAGCCTCAGGCTTGGATCCATCACTTGAGAGTTCCTCCCTGAGTGACTCTTATGGTCTCCAGAAGCCCCTCCAGAATAGCACAGGCTCCTTTCAGAGGATCTGAGGACCTTCAGCTTAGGAGACTGATGCGCTACCTAATGCAGCAAAGAGTCTTGGTCTTTACTGCTTGGGTTTGGTCTTTCCTCTGGGAGGAACTCTCATGTGATGGATCCAAGCCTGAGGCTATCACCTTCAAGCTAAGTAGACTTGGGACATTGAATATTTCTAGTCTACAAGTTTGGGGGCTTCTAGATTCCATGTCTACAGATAGATAAACATATAAGAGGAAGAATGAGAGAGAAAATAGGTAAGGAGGAGGAAATTCACAAGAGGGAAGGGTTTTGTATTGCACAAAAACACAGTAATAAGTGATAGAATGACACTAATTTGAGGAAAATGTTAGCAGTGTTCTGGACCTAAAGTTAGATGAAATCTGGGTTTTAATTCTGCCTCTGTTTCTTACTAGCCATGTGACTTAGGGTAAATTACTTTACGTCTTTGAGTAATGACACAAATAGAACATCACATTTGGGTCTATGGAACCTGCTTTCAAATATTAACATTGCCATTTATTAACTAAATGGACCTGGGCAAGTTGCTGTAGATGTGGAATCTAGGAGACTCAAAACTTGTGGCCTGGTGGGATCAGATGAATCCCAAGTTTTAGGACTAGCTTGTAAATTAGAGACCCCAAAGCTTGTACTTGTTCCCTGTTCCCAAAAGAATCACCCTGAAGGGAATCTCAAGCTAGCAGTTTCAGACTGAATAGTGGAACCTAAGATAAAAGCTAAATGTCCTTTTATCTTGGGTAGTCTTCCCCCATTGTATCAGAGACTCTCTCCCAGGAAGACACACCTGGGCAGAGACCATTCTTCAGTATCCATTGTATGTAGCCCCTTCCCTTAAACCCTAACCTCTGGCTATGATTTCTTTCCCAAGTTTGATTGCATCCAGTCAGTAAGATAATGACAATCATCTTTCCCAGCTCCTGGATCTTCCCAAATGGTATATAGGTTCCTCAATTATTTTGTTCCTTGGAGCCCAGTGGCACTCCCAGGGGCCAGAGCCCAGAGCATCCTGAGTTCAATCCTGGCACTCTGTGTAGGGGCCTACTCAGCCCTGTGACCCCTGTCCTTAATTAAAGAGTTACTTTTCTGACTATTTAATAGTTCTTTGTTGTTTTCCTGATCAACACTGCTTTACTTCTTTAAGCCTTACTTCCCTCATTTGAAAGTGAGAGGGTGGAAAAGGTGACTTCTAAGGTCCCTTAGAGTTTTATAGTAATGAATTATTATTAAAGAATCTAGAGGTTCTTTACCTGGTAATATTGGAATAATGCTGTAACTGAGGTCTGAAGAATGTTCAGAGTGCCCAGGACAGGGTGTCTCCAGGTAGAGAAGCTAAGGACCTCAGTTCTGGGAGAAATGTGATGACATGGAATGGAAGTATTTTAGAGACTGTGAACCAGGTTATAGGTATTCTGTCCATGGTCCTGACTATGCAGTCCCCTTGGGCTCACTGGCCCAACTTATACCATTGCAGGCAAATTAAGTTCCCAAAAGGGAAGTTCAAACCCAGAGGAACCTTACTTTCCAGAATCTAGGCATAAACCTGTAGATATCTTCCTCCTCCACTAACTCAATAACCCACATTGATGTGCTTTTCCCTTAACATATAATAATGTCTATCTATCATCTAATAGACAGTTCTATAGTAAAGATATTTACTCAAACATTATAACAACAAAAGAATTTCAAGCAATGTCACCCTCAATCTTGTAAGAGGAAAGAGGAGGTACAAAATCAAAGTACAGTTGTAGGGAAGCATAGGTATAGGGACTTATGTCCTCCCCACTCTGAACCTCCAGGACCTGGAAGCCTTGTGCTATTGTTGAGCTGGGATAGGGAGGTTACTTGGTCAACCTGATCTTCTCTGGACACTTTGGGGGTTGGTTTCAATCTTTCTTCTAATCTCATCTACTACTTGACTGGAAGCCCTGGGAAAGGGCAAGATCTTCTCCTCAGCTAGGGTGATTATCTTTAGCTTTTTATCCATTTTTTTCAATGCTCAAAAGACTCTTCCCTCCATAAACCACTTCCTGTTGCCTTTGGGTAATTCCTTATTTTGACCTCTCAGATAACTTTGGGAATCTTATCTAGAAGAGTAGCTAGAGACAAAGGTGTGAATGCAATCTCTACCTCTGAGGAATACTTAGAGCCTTTTTTGACCTCTTCTTGAGTAATTAATGTGTTCACGCCTCCCATCCTTTCTAGGGTGAGAATGTTAAGTTTCCAACTGAGGCTTCTCCATTTTCTTTTCAATGTCTCTTGTCTTTACATGCCTTCAATTTGTGATACCCCTCATCCCCTTCAGGATTACATATGCTATCCAAAGAATAGAGTTTATGAGGTGAATACACTGTAAAATGTAACATATCCAAACTGTAAGTTATCATAAACTCCGCATATTGTTTAGTATACTTGCTTTCCTCAGTTTTTACCCTCCCATCACCAACCTTAGATTGTAAGGTACAAAAAAGCAGGATTATATTTTATCTAAATGTTGAATTTGTACTTAATATAGTACTCTGCAAATCATAGACATTTAATAAATACTCATTGACCAGTGGTGAATTTAGATTTGATTCAATAGAAATTCTTTTAAAACACCAACAAATTCAATAGAAATACTTTTATCCACAATATTCTTCTAGTGATGTTATTAAGTTCAAGGTTTTTCATTCCAAGTATTAAATAATTATATGGATCTGTGATCCCATCAGTGTGTTTACTTCCCCTAATGAGATGCAGATTGCAGTCATTATAAACCTACCCATATTCTTAAATTCTTATCCATATCTTTATATAAGCCCATTTAACATGTTGGACACACTTAATTTTTCTTAATATTACAAAGATACTAATGGAACACACAAATTGACCACTGACTATTATCCACTCATAACCAGTCCATTTTCTTTGCCAGAATATATATCTTTGATGGCATCTTTTACTCAACTTATTTAAAATTCTCCTCTTAATAATGTGTTGCAGCCTGTTTTTACCTACCAGGTGCCCTCTGTATGATACCTATATTTAATTCCCAAGAAAAGAGCAAAAAAAAAATCACAAATGATGTCTAGATTGCCAAAAAAAAAGTACAGAAAAAGTCAAAATACTTATGAGAACCATATTGATTTTGGAATTTTTTAAAGTGATTGATTTCCAACTCTCAAGTAATGAAAATAAGCATTGCTTGGTTATAACAGAAATATTTTCAAAGTTCAGTCAAGGACTGCCTAATAGTTTTATTTTTTTTTAAATCACTGGTTTGTGAAAGTCCTTGAGTAGAATTGATTTTGTTCCTTTAAGAGACTCGACTATAATAATTTGAGTTAAGAAAGGGATTTTCATAGAAAACTACAGACAACAGTGAGATATACCAGTCATGTTGTATTGTAGGTTGAAAGAAATGAACAGAAATGCTTTATAAATTGCATATTATTTTTCCATAGCAGTCAAGCATCTTAAGTCATTGAATATAAAAGCATGATCTAGAGCTTCTCTATGTTAAACTATCTAAAATATAGGAAAAGATAAAAATAACCATTCCTGGAAATACATCAGTCATCTAGTGGGAAGGAAAAAAGCTGGAATGATAAGAGATATTATTTCTATGACTCCGCAAATGGCTGTGTAGAAGTGATCCATTTGAGGAAACAGTAAGATGAATCACATGGAACTACAGGATTCTGAATACACCAATCTTTGAAGGTGGTATCTTCACCTTATCAACTATTTTAAGCAAACTGCTAAATAAGGATAAAATACAAAATCTGAGAATAGAAAAGGATAAGAATCAGTACATTTCCTGGGATAAAAAAGTTTCATGAATATACTAACCAGACTAGCCAAGTTGAATAATAATATTAATAACTAACATTTATTTATGGCACTTTAAATTTTACAAAATGCTTTCCATATCTCATCTTAGATTCATCACAAGCCTTAGAGATAGGTGTTATTATTATCTCCATTTTTCAGATAAAGAAACTGAAGGTGAGAGAGGTTAAATGGCTTGCCAGAGTCATATAAGTTCTGTGAAAAGATTTGAACTCGGATTTTTCTGACTCCACGTCCAACATTCTATACACAATACCATCTGTTTGCCTGGAACTAGGATAATATATCTGTCAATAGTAAACACTTACCCTTCTCTCTCTCTCTCTCTCTCTCTCTCTCTCTCTCTCTCTCTCTCTCTCTCTCTCTCTTTGTAGGGGAGTGGGTTTGAGAGAGAAAGAGAATAGATAGCATTTTGAAAGAAGAGAAACATTGATAAATTAAGAATATTTGGAATCCTACTAGGCTAATATATCCAGGAAAAATTAAATTAATCTCAGAGATGGAAACCAAATTTTTATTATATTTGTTACAATCAGAGAATTTGAACTGAAAATGGTTCCTAGATGGTTATCTCTCTCCTATAAGTGGATTATAGCAAAACACACATAAACCCAACCTCAAATTTCTCCACACTGAACTGGCTCATTCTATCTATCCATTTTTTTCTTTATGCTTCTTAAGATACTACGATATGCCATACAAGTAGTTCCACACAGTTTAACTAATGCCATACATATTTGTACTCTTTGCATCTGCTTTCCCGTATGGTTTCAACTCCACATGAGATAAACCCACTGGTTTTTCACCACCCTTGTCTCTCCTTTTAGATTATAAACTCATTTAGGGGAAAGACTGTCTGTCATTTAATAATTTATTTATCTTTATTAGTTATTATTCTAACGAATTAATTCCCAGAATTTAGTAAACTGCTTGGAATATTATAGGCACTTATATGAAGTTTATTGGATTTGATTAGATTGATTATACTCTCTAACTTCTGTTTTAAATAGATTTACACTTATTGTTAAAAAGTGAAAATGAAGCTAATGCTGGTACCTGGATGCCACCAGTTAACAACTGTATGATAATTTAACATTTATTCAATAATTATTTATAATTCAACATCACTGGAAAACCTCTAATATAATTTCTCCTGGTAGAACCAGCATGGGCAGACAACACATTTGAAACCATGGTTAAGTATCTCCATTTTTTTTTAAACCTTGTTTACATTTAATCCATATTTAACAATGCATCTGCTTTAGACTGAAACTCTCTTACTTAAAGAACTCTTATCTCTTCTGAACGTAAATATATTTTACCTTTTAAGCATTTATAACATGTGAGTCCCAGCAATAAGAATAATTTAATGTAACTCTTACCTTTTCTGGTTGGCATTTATTTTCATCAGTCAGTACTTTATTTTGAATGATATTATCTACCTCATGGTTAGAGGTGCTATAGATGTATGAATTTCTATCTGGAAAATGATGCCAGGCTATTATTATTCCTGTTTTGAGAGATATCTTTCCTAAGAAGAATGGACTTTTGAATTAAGTATGGTTAATTATAATCATTTTTGGTTGCCTGTTAAGAAAGAATAGTTTTCTTTGAAGTACGGCACATTTTAAATCTCTTAAATTTACTTATCAAAAGTATGTTTTCTTTTAAACTTTCTAATTCCTACAAAGTACCAGCACCTTTTAGATGAAATTAGCTTTTGCCATGGTTGAATATTAATTTGCAAGGAGAAGAGCCTGTTCTTCCTGAGAGAACCACGAACCTCTATAATTGACTCTATTTTATCCTCAGGTTAATAATAGAAACTGATCCATTATAGTTTCACTTCCCAGAAAACAAGTTACTTCACTTGAGTTGGCTAAAGGTCAAAGACCAAGTGAAGTATAAAAAAGACAGTTAATTTGGTAGGCACATGTTCCCAGGTCAATTAGCACTCCAAAAGACTGTCCAAAAGTTCAGCCTGGAAGATTAGCATTCTCAAAGTTTCAGGTACATTTGGGAGGAACTGGTTTACTCTTAGGGACTGATGTTAGAAGCAGTCTTTTTACTATGAGTACAAGTAAATCAGTCCCAAGCTACATTTTAAAAAACATTTAACCTGGGACCATTGGTCTATGTTATAGTGTGGAAAAGGCAGTTACAGGATCAGAAGAAATTTTACAGACCCAGAGGAAGTACCTGAGGTGATTGTTGCCAGCTTCCATACTCCACATTTCCTATTCACCTGTGGTCCAATTGGATATAACTGATTTCTGCAATAGTTTCCAATTTAAGAACGCCTGGCCATAAAAATATTTTTCTGTAAATCCCACCGAAGCACATGTTAGTTTTTCCTTGGGTTTTGTTTTTACCTTTTAGTGGCATTTTTTTTAAGTAAACTTAGTAAATTTTTAATTTACTATTTTTTTTTTTTACTTTTTACTAATTTTTTACTTTTTTTTTACTTTTTACTAATTTGCCAATTTTACTAATAGTAAAAAAATAGAAAATTTAGTAAATAAAATAAATATATATTTACTATGTAATTACCTATTCACTGAGAGAATATTAGCTGCTAAATGTTAAAGAATAAGCAGGAAAGCTAGATCATTCTTTTAATGCTTGGAATAGGATTCAAAAAAAAATCAGTGAAATACCATAGATTTAGATCAGGAAATGATCTACTCCATTATGTACTCTTATTTTTTTTTTTTTAACAAATAGAGAAACTAGTCAAAAGAGATCCATCAAGCATCACATAGACAATAAACTTGAGATTCAGACCCAGGTTTTCTGATTCAAAATTGAGTTCATACTACTACCTCATGCTTTAATTTACCACATCATAATAATAATCTTTTAATTACCCCCGAGCATCAAGCACCACAACTTAGTGGTATAGTTCTGGAGGTAGAATCAGGAAGACTTGACTACTAATTCTACTTCTGACATGTACCAATTCGCCTTGGGCATATAATTTAATCCTTATTTCTCAGTTACCTCTCAAGGCTTATTAACTAAAGTATCCATAGAAGGGGGTTATCTTTTGGGGAAAGGAATTCTCATACCAGAACTTCCCTATACTAAAGAAATACTTTGTTCTACAAAAATTGATTTTGTGCTAAATGTGCTCTTCTAGGTGTCTGTGACACAAAGACATAAACCTTTTTCTGTTTATATATCAAAACACTTTAAGTTAGTGGTTTGCAGACTAGTCAGAAAGTAGTGTTATGAAATATTGGCAAGGGAATTAAATCTTACTGGATGATTAAATTTTTATGGAATTTTGTTTCAATCCTCAAAAAAAGACTAGAAGTAATTTTTAATTGTGCATAAATGAATTCAAATAATATTTTTCCAAAAGACACACTTATCTACTTCAATGGCTCTCCAATCTTATCAGTGGCTCTCCAATCTTATGGTGCAGATAACTATTCATCCAGCAATGCCTTCTAATCTTGACTGACTCAGAAAATTCTCTTACTGAAGAATCACCCAACTTGGTGAATTTCTGCTAGATCTCATATTGTATGGAGACTAATGATGAACATAGACTTTACAGGATTTATACCTGGCTTGATAACATGACTTCTTCCAATCATACCTCTCCTCTACATCATTCATCTCCCATTATTATTTTGTTATATGTTAGTTATCTTTAAATAGGCACATTTTCCTCTGTAACTAGAATGAAGACTCCTTAAAAGTAGGAATCAATTCTTATTTTAGCTTTGTTTCCCGTAACAAAGTTATCTAGCCCAGTGCATTTTAAATAGTAGGCCCTTTAGAAACATATATTACTAAATAAATTTACTTTTGCCAGTACTGAAATTGGGTTGTCTTTTTAAAAGAAAGTTCCATAACCCCATTGGAGCCTCATTTACTCATATATAAAATCAAGGGTATTAATTTGATAGCCTCTGAGGTCTCTTCCAGCTCTTGATTGTTATGATAGAAATTATATATTGTTATGTATAGATATAATATGATATATTATATCACATAGATATAATTATATGATATATTAGATATAATTATATAATAGATAATTGTATCTATTATATAATTCTATCATATAGATATAATAATAATTATGATAGAAATAATACATTTTTATGATAGAAATCATCTTCTTTGCCATGTGTTTTTATAAATTGTGAAGATGGGATTATCTCTGTCCTGACCATTTTTAGATTTAATCACCAAATATGTACACACCTCACTTTTCCTTAAGTATGGGGAGGTCTGAGAACCACATGTGTGAAAGTGTGTGATGAATCAGAATCAAATGACTGTCCCTGGGCAGTCCTAAGCAAAGCTTTAGCTATAATTGGAACATGCAAAGTGGGAGGAAAGCAGAGGAAGTAAGGAAAGGAATGGCCTTTATAAATTGCAAGAACCTCCTGTGAAGAAGGTCTTTAGTCTTCTTCTTGACCCTGGAGGAGCTCTGGCTGAGGACTGAGGACTGCTTTCCCTTAGAACTACTATGTGGGTGAGTGAAAAAGGCTGACTCCCTTCCGTGGCTTTCTTGGAGGTACTAGCCTCCGGAGGGGCCCCTTGTCTAGGAGGAGGACTTGTGGCTAAAGCTCTTGTTAATTGATCCTTAGACCCTCAAGCAGGGGCAGTAAAGCCAGGGCTTGAGCACATAGTCTAGCTTGTTAAGTTAGATCTCTTACTCTGCCCTCTTTCTCATATCTCTAATTTCACTCTTTCTTTTTATTTTATAAATAAATTGCTAAAAAAATCATTTGGAATTGAGATATATTAGTTCCTGGCAAACATACTCTTCTATATTCAGTTCAACCATATTTTTACACTTTACAAAGTCCATTGTTTCTCACTTTACATCAGTGATTCCCAAAGTGGGCAACACTGCCCCCTGGTGGGTGCTGCAGTGATCCAGAGAGGCGGCGATGACCACAGGTATATTTATCTTTCCTATTAATTGCTATCAAAATTTTTAAAAAATTAATTTCCAGGGGGCTAAGTAATATTTTTTTCTGGAAAGGGGGTGGTAGGCCAAAAAAGTTTGGGAACCACTGCTTTACATCATAAGTAGGGCATATGGAGTTTTCACAAAAGATCAGGACTTTTATTCAAGCTTGTAATTCTGGGTGATTTTAATGCCAGAGTAGGCACAGCTGATTATCAAACATGGCAGGGAGTCTTTTGGAGGAATGGATTCAGAAACAGCAACATCAGTGGATGGTCACTTGCTACTGAAGGCTTGTGTGTCTCATGATCTCATCACCAATGCTATCTTCAATTTACCTCAATGCACTAAAACTTCATGAATGCATCTTCACAGCAAACATTGTCATTTAATAGACTACTGTTGTGAGAAGAGACACACAGGATTTGAGAGTGACAAGGGCTACATGTGATATATAATGCTGAACCAGTCATAAACATACCCTCTCCAAGTTAAACATTTGCATTCAACAAGAGCTGTGGCTCCCAGGCAAGACAAGTACCAGAAGACTTAACTACAGCAGATTTGAGTGCTTTTTTTGGGCAGGAAAAAGTTTGGGTCTGATTTGGAGGGAAAACTGAGCCAACACATGATTGGCAAAAGTGGAGTAGAAAAGGAGTGAACAACTTTCAGAGATTTGGTATACAGCACTGTATTTACTCAGTTGGGCCATAATGCTCAAAATCAAGGATAGGTTTAATGCAAGTCATGGAGAAATTTAGAATCTACTAAATGAAAAATGGGAAGACCACAGAGATTACCAGAAAGGCATTTTGACTGCCTCAAAGAAAGTAACATTTAACTCCACCTAAAGTGCAAGTGAAGGTTAGAGAGATGCTGAATTTTTGGTTCAATAAAAGCACAGATAAAGTTCAGTTTTACACCTATAGTAACAACTCAAAGCACTTCTGTAAGGCCCTAAAGGCTATTTATGGGCCAAATACCTATAATTCATCTTAACTACTTAATGCTGATGGAGCAGCATTGACAGTAATAAGGACATGATCCTGGAGATATGAGATCAACACTTCTGTAGTGTTTTCCATAGACTGTCATGAAGCAATGTTGAAATAACTGCTGATATTCCCTAGTTTTAAGTCAATCCCTCTCTAGCTGAACTTCTGACTGAAGAAGAGTTTTTGCATATGATTAGACTCCTCTCATGTTGTGAAGCACCTGGTGCTTATTCCATGCCAGCAGAGATTTACAAGATAGGGGGTCTTCTGCTCATACAAAAGCTGACTGAAATCTTCCAGGTTATGTGACAAGAGGAAGTTATTATCCTTTAGGAAATCAAGTATGTCTACATTGTCCATCTCTATAAAGGAAATAGATGGTCCTACGACAATCACAGGACAGGGGGTGTCTCTCTCTTAGTCCCTGCTGGTAAGATTCTTGCCAGAGTCCTCCTTTAGACTTATTCTTCACCTGGAAGATGCCTGCCTTCCTAAGATCCAAGCTTCAGAAAATGTCAAAGAATTGCCAGTGTGGTGTTTGTTACTCAATCACTTTAGGAGAAACTCTAGGAGCAGAACAGAATACAACATTCATTGATCTGATCTGATATTCTCAGACATAAGGGCTTGTAGAAGATCATAGTAAAATTTGGTTACCCAGAGAACTTCATCAATATTGTACAGAAGTTTCATGACAGCACACTAGCAGAGGTTCTGAATAATGGACAATGATCTTGAGTTTCCCAGTCACCAAAAGAGAGAAGCAGGGCTGTCTGCTTAGTCCAATGCATTTTAGAATTATGTTTTCAGTGATGTTATCAGATGCTTTTGACAAGGATGAAAATGGCATCAAGGTCAACAACTCATTGACAATAAATTATTTAACTTGAAAAGGCTATAAGCCAAGACTAAAGCAGAGGGAGAGTTGGTGAATGAATTTCTATTTGCAGATAATTGTGCACTTGGTGTAACCAACAGAATATGGATCAATTTTTGTCAGTTATGCTAATTTTGCCCTGACAATTAACACTAAAAAAATAATAGTTGTCAACCAGCCAGCACCACACCATTCATATGTAGAACCATCAGTTATAGTAAATGGCAAAAATTTTGAATGCTCTGGAGAAGTTCACTTCCTTGGCATCATATTTTCCAGTGAAGTACATGTATAGGATGGAATTGACATATTCACTGTGTCAACATGGAATCTAAAAAAACCCAAACTTGTAGCCATACCATGTGGGATCTGAAAGCCCCAACCAAGTTTAGTTTAGCTTGAAAGTGAAGACCTCAAGGCTGATTTTGGTTCTTGAGAGCTTCTCTGTCTCAGATTAACAACAGACCTTAAAATAGGTGGAACTAGCTAATTCAGTCATATATTTAGTACCCTTTTTTGTCCCTGTAGTTTCTCCCTTTGTGTAAAAACTCTTTTCCAGCCCTTGACTGGATCTTTCCCTTTTGTGTCCATTGTAAAGCATCAGCCTCTCCCTGATAATCCTGTCTAGCACTCCTCATCTTCTTTGTAGCCATTGTAAAGCCAATCAACTAAACTCACTTCCTCAGTTCCCCTAAAAAGTTTATGTTTCTCAAATTCTTTTATTCTTTGGAGCTGTCAGTCTAGGGAGCTTGGCACTCCCAAGAGTCAGTAGCCAGAGTGGCCAGAGTCTCCCCTAGCTCTGTAGCACACAACTCTGTGTGGAGGCCTTGAGGAAACTACTGAACCTTTCTCCTTAAAGAAGTGGCTTTTCTGACTCTTTAGGGGTTAGGGTTAGGATTAGAAAGGAATTTAGGGTTAGGATTAGAAACGGATTTAGGATTAGAAATGAATTTAGGGTTAGAAATGAATTCTGTGTTTTTTCCAGTTCCACAATTGTCATTGAGCTGACCTTATATTGTATGTCTATGGAAACTGGACAATATATAGGAAATGGAAATGCTTTCATCTGAGTCTTTTCAGGAAGTTTCTGAAGATCACCTGGCAAGATAAGGTAACCAGACATTGAGGTTGTTGAACTGGTAAACTTTTACTCTACTACAAAGGCTACAGGTTGGGCTAGCCACATTATTCAAATGCTAGACACATTTTCCTAAAAGTCTATTTTATGGAGAATTCACATAAGGCAAATGCTCACACAGAGGCCAGAGAAAGCAATATAAGGATTCTGATTATGAGACATGGTAGGTACCAACACAGGTACCTACCATGAAGCATGGCATGCCCTCTTCAAAGAAGGTGATATGAACAAAACTCTATACTGTATGAAGAAAGCAGAATTATGATAGCTCAAAAGAAATGTGAGCTGTGCAAATTTAGAGATATCTCCCTCCCAAATATTTCTTAGTGACTATTTTGTGCCCAATTATAGTATTCAGACCTTGTATTCAAATCAGACACAAATGAACACAACGTTCATTGATCCCCGAACACATTGATATACTTTTGTTCCCTTTGGATATGACGGACAACAATAATATAAACATACTGGGAACATGTAGTTAATATAATATACCTAAAGGCCAGGAAAAACTAAGATTCTGAAATACGTGTTATATTATCACTTTTTTTGCTTCATGCTTTTATCTATTAAAAAGAAAAACAAATAAGATGGTCTAAAGTAGAATCTAAGGATGTGATTTCTACTTATAAATTTCAGATTTGAAGATGATTGTTAAATCAACTAGATTCTAAAAACCCTATATTATGGGCCTTTCTAATCACCTTTTATAGTGAAACTGGACATTTATTAAAATATATGTGGCCTATGATCTTCAAAGTTATGGGTAACCCAAATTTTTAAAAGTCTAGTAAATTGATACTATTTCCTTATGCCTTTTCAAAATAATGTGAAAAGCTTGTGAAGATCAAGCAATATGCTAAATAATCATTAGCAGATTTCTTCTCTTCTAAATCTCTCTAATTCTAATTTTTTAAAGCTTCATACACTGGTTTCTGCTACTTACTATTTGAGTCTCCAAGATTTCTTTCAGAAAAACTATCCAATTATTTCTCTTTTATAATTCATTAATGTCCCAGAGTTGGAGTTTAGCCAGGTCTCTGTTTTGCTTTTACCTTATTGGAAAAGGAAAAAAAAAGATGGTAGTTGAGGGAACTGGGAAATGATTCTGGAGCCATTCCAATCTAAAACTACTTAATCAAAATCATTGCTTAGTGCATAGCCTATTACTGAGTCACATTCTCATGCTACCTAAATAATTAACTTGTAATTAAGAAATTCTAAAGTATTAAGATGTCCTTGAATTGCTTTTAGAGTATTTTTTTAAACTTCCACTGTGTGTGTATGTTTGGATTTAACTGCATGTATTTATAAGTTAACTATATTAAGGTGGTTATGAATTTGAACACTACGTAATCTGAGAATTCTAAAATAGCCAAGAAAAATACTAAAAACTTTCCTTATTAAACATTATGAATGAAAAATAATTCATTGTTAAGATGTTGTATGTATATATGAAGAGATACACAGAGAAATGCAAAGGGAAAAAAAGCAATAGAATGTTAAAATCAAATTAACAAATGGGATAGATTAAATTAGGCAGTTAGTCAACAAATATTAAGCACTTTCAGTATTGCCAAACACCAAAAGTACTAAGCAATGTGCATACAAATATAATAGGGAGTCTGATACATACATACTCCATCAGTTTACTTAAATTTTTTTCACATTAAGGACACTGGGGAGTTTGTGTCTAGGAGAATTTTGGTGAAATACAAGGGAAGATCCTGTCAGTAAGTGTGAAACATGAGTAGACATCCTGGAACTAGTTCTGGCCAATACCAGAGAATATTTTGGAAGAGGTGTCTTTGGCTTTTTAGGCATCAAAACGGCTTTTTAGCTTCAGTGACTTCCTGATTATTTTATTTGTATCTGGGAAACTCATTTATTTTTACTTCCTATCATTCAGTGAAAGACCATTCAGTTGGGTTATGGCATTAAAGGCTTCTCTCCTCTGAGTCCACATGAATAAAAAGAAATAGGACTCCTTTGATTTTTCGTTCTTTTTTCATTCTAGGTAGAAAGAATGGAGACTCCAACCTTTTTCAGGACAGGAAACTACATTAATCCAAGAGGCAGAATCCACTTATTTTTTCCAGCCAGAAAATCACTGGTGTTCCCAGGAGCAAGCAGCTATCTTCAGGACCCTTGGGACACTAGCCCATTGGAATGATTCATCTTGCCATTAAATTAGTAAGACAAATGCTACGCAGGAACTGAGCTAAATTATAAATTAATCCCCCTCATGTAAATATACTAGAAAAGAAAAATCCCCAATAACTCAGGGTGTCCACACCCTAAGGGACAGATGGAGAAGCCTCGTTCCTGGAGTGTAGGGCCAGAAAGTAAAAAGGCAAAATCATGGTTGCTGATATCAAGGAGTTTACAATATAATGGAACAGTCAATATGCAAATAAATATATTCATTGTATATACACACACACAAACACATCATACATACACATATATACATGATGAATGGAATGTAATCTTAGAAGGAAGGTGCTGGGGGGGAAGAAGGGGGTTCAAGTAAAGGTAAGATTGGGGCTGACTCTTGAAAGAAGCCACACATAATATCAACAATAATGTATGATAACTAAATATGAATGACTGAAATATTATCAGAAATTTAAGGTTTGAAGAAAAATCCAAAGGACTCATGATGAAAAGGGTAATCCACCACAACAGAAAGAATGGCTGGAGTAGAAATGAAAATGAAAGCATGCCATTTTTTACTTCATTTCCTTCAAGAGTTTTTTCCCGTAAAAGCAATATATATCTTTTTTTTATGACACAATGAACATGGAAATATGTATCATATGATAGCACATGAATAATCTATATCATATTGCCTGCTGACTTGGAGAAGGGGGTGGAATGGGAAGGAGGGAGAGAATATGGATCACAAAATATCAGAAAACAATATTAACAAATTATATTTATATTTAAGCTGGAGAAATATAATAACCAAAATGAAAAAAGAATGAAGTTAGAAATTAGGAAGAGGAGGTAAAGAAGAAGAAGAAGAACATTACAGGAATGATGGACATTTTAAGAGAATGAAATCAGGAGATGATGTGTCAGCTGTGTGAGATAGCAAGTAAATTAGTGTGGTGAGACTTTGGTATGTATAGAGGGGAGTAAAGCATAAGACTGAAAATTTAGGAAGATTCCAATTTGTGGGAGCAGCAAATACTAAACAGATAATTTTATATCTTGGAAGTAATGGGGAACGCCTGGAATTTATTGAGTAGGGATATGACATGATCAGATCAGTACTTTAGTAAAATCACTTTGGCAGCTTAGTTAAATATGAATTTCAATGGGAATAGACTTCAAGAAGAGAGACTTATTAGAATGCTATTCCAACAATCCAGGCAAGAGATGATGAGGGACTAATTCTTTTTTTTTATTTAAATTTTTTTTTATTTTTTAGAATAATTTTCCATGGTTACATGATTCATATTTTTACTTTGCTCTTCACACACACCCATAGCCAACATGCATAACATGAGTCATCGATCAAGAATTATTTCCATATTATTGATAGTTGCATTGGTGTGGTCGTTTCTAGTCTACATCCCCAATCATGTCCACATCAACCCATGTGTTCAAGTAGTTGTTTTTCTTCTGTGTTTCCACTCCTGTAGTTCTTCCTCTGAATGTGAGTAGTGTTCTTTTCCATAAATGATGAGGGACTAATTCTAAGAGAGTGACTATGTCCATGGAAATGATGTATATATGAGAGATTTATGTTTACCAATTTTTCCAATAACAATGAAGGGAAAGAGAGGTGATATCATAAATGACAGTATAGTGATTAAAATAATCTGGATAGACTAGAATAATGACTTGATATGAATAAAATTTAAATTAGTATAGATAATTATAAAAAACTATTTTGAAATTTGAAAAATTAACTGCACAGATATAAAATGAGAAAGGTATAACTAAAATATAGTTAATATGAAAAAAAATCTGTGGGTTAAGATGGAATATAAATTCTGTATAAGCTAATATATGAAATGGAGGGGTAGGCAAGAACTTATTAAAGGGACTACATTCCAGACTAATCTAAACTACTAATCCAGACTATATTACAAATATAATTAGCATCCCTCAAAAGTGAGGTAATATGCATAGTGGACTGTTTTCATTTTTGAGAGAACTAAGGAAAAAATAGATAAATATGATACAATAAAGTCCACCTATTTTGGAATAGAGTGATCAAGACTTCGAAGGACTAGAGACCAAAGCTTACCTGATGTTTAATATAGCATTTTAAGCTTTGAAAAGTATTCTACATACATTATCTCATTTGATTCTCACAGATAAGCATACTAATGATATTATTGTTCCTTATTTATAAATTAGGAAATTGAGGTTCAGAGGGGTTAATTAACTTTCCCATAGTCACACAAATTTTAGTTGCTGGGGTTTGAACATCTCATCTTATTCTAGGTTCAGTGCTCTTCTGTCCAACCTCCTCTCCCATATGAGGATAAGGTGAAGTTACTAGTGATGTTCATCCTGGAGAAGAAAGAGGGGAAATTCGATAGCTAGCTTCAACTCTTTGAAAAGTTGTCATGTGAAAGAAAGATCAGAACCTCTTTGCTTGGTCCCAGAGGATAGAACTAAGAGCTCTAGGTGTAAGATGCTGAGAGATGTATTTCAATTCAACATGGGGGAACATCCCAACAATTAAAGCTACCTCAAAGCTGTTCTGAATTCCCAGTCACTAAAGTTTTGGGTATTTTTGGTTTTATTTTTTTAGGTGATCATTTTTCAGGCATGTTTTTGAGAGGATTCCTTTCCTGGTATAGATTAGAAAGATGATCTCTTAGAGTCTCCCTCCCTTTCTTTAAAAGCATGCATTTCAGTGGTTCTTTTACCATATGGTCATTAATATCTGTGTCAACTATAAAATTCTATGACTCTCCCTTTCCTAGAAGTATCATTTTGTTGGAGAGGCAGACTACAACAATGTGAATATGACCTCCAAAAAAATTATCTAGCCTGGTTTTGCAGTTTTTATGCTACCCTGCCCTTTATTTTTATATCAGTTTACTTTGAGCAAGATACAGCCTCTGCCTTCCACAGAAAAGAATGAGTCAAGAGCTAATCATAATGAGTTATATCTTCAAGGATTTTACTTTCATTAAAGTCGTAACAAAATGATCTTTCTGGAAGCATTAAATATGACAATGTGCCATGGTCTTACAAACAGACACAAAAATGGTTTTTATAAGTCTCTGCAGAAGTCTGCGTAGCAGAAACCTCAAACCAAATTATTTTTTGAATAAATATTTTCCTTTCTATACAGTCAGACTACTAGATTTATACACAAATTCATTTTTCTACCATTTTGTGTCATATGTGTTAGGTACAAATAGAAAAGTCTTTTCTACCTATGATAATATTTTAAAAACAACTAAACATGGTCTGTTATTTCAGTTGCTAAAAGCTTCTGATTCATGGGAATTTTTTTTCAGTTTAAATCCTAGAAGGCAGATTAAGGAAAAAAATATGGTATAGTTTTCCTTCTTTTTCAAGAAAATAGTAATTTCTATTTTAATATTATAGTTTAGGATCCTGATATATTATAGGACTCTACTATATTTGATTTAGTAGCAGAAATGATTTCTATGATATATCTGGTGTTATGTGTATAACTTGGACTTGGAACATGAAATTTGTTACAAAACTGATTTGGCTATCCAAAGGGACTTAGTTGTTGAAATACCAAAATGGCTTCCTGAGGGGGGAAAAAAGTAGTTTTTAATTATACAGCAGTTCCAGGTCATGAGGATGAAGGACAGAATCATAAAAAATGTGCTTGCTTAGTAATGTATTGTGGCACAGGATTAGATTTTTGATATATTAAAATCCATATAATGAAAGTGAAGCATGTAATAAGAGGATTCTATTATATTTCTTTACTTAAGGTTCCTCTTGAAATATCAAACTATGTGTTGGATTGACTTTACCCACAAATTACTCCTTTCTACCAAAGAGATTGTAGCTATGTCTGCCTGAAGAAAGCTTTATCACAGTTACACATGACTTTATGACCTCAAGACTTTATTACTGCAATGTATTCTACTTGGTCCTACCTTTGTGGATGACCTGAATGCTGTAGCTGATGGAGAATAAAATAGTCAGCCTGCTTAATGTCAAGGACTCAGCCAGAATGGGCTATAATTCTTTAATCTGGTACAGATCTCTCAGGTCTCTGGAATGCTTTCAGAATCTAGATAGAGCACACACTAAAGGAATGAGCCAATGTTAATGTGAAGTCATTCATTACATATTTGAATTAAGAACTCACTAGAAAAATACTATGTCACAGTGTTGATTCCAGGCTATCTTGTTAGAGGACATATCTCATCAGGAGCTTATGCAGGCCTTTCAATCATAGGTTTGATCCAAAATAAATAAATAAATGAAATAAATTTCATGAACCAAAGATTAGACTGTACTTTAAGAAAATGTTTTAGTATTATACATATTTTTAAAAGATTATGTTTAAATATCTAGAAAATGTAATAGAAAAAAAAAAGACAAAGCATCCCTTGGAATTCAACCTTCTTATTCATACAAAGATAGTATTTACCCTGGGGTTCTTCTGTTGGCCCTCTTCATTTTTTCCCCAATATTTGCTTCCTTAATAATCTCATCCATTCCAGTGTTTTCAATTTCTATGCTTCTACATGCTTAGTTTCAAATATTTATTTCTTATTTCAAGCTTTCTTCTTCATTCTTATATGCAAATTTGACTTACCTGTTGGACCTCTGCCCTTGGATTGCCCAGCAGGACTCAAAATTTAACCTAGTCAAAAAATACAATGTATTGTAAAGGCCTGATAGGAAGAGATTCAGAATAGTGAATGCCTCAGAAAAAGCCTATTATTGACTTTTTGACACAAAACCTTCAGTGACTAACCTTTCAACATTGCGCCCCAAATTTTAAACAGCTTCCAGCACTGTTAATCATAAAAATACTTTCTTAAGGATACACACAATAAAGAGAGGGACTGTGGGGGAAAATACTCAGGTAATAAAATCCAAGAGTTCTGGAACACTTTTCTCCCACAAAGAGATGTCATTTGGCTCTCTTTCCTCTCCAAAATTCAACTCAGTAACCACAGATCAAGAGGCAATTTCAACTTTAAAACATTACTCAGATTGAGAGAGGTGTCTGATTAGGACCAATGGCAACATTTATTCCTACCTTCCCAACAACTTAATTACTCAGCCTTCCACATTTTACCTTTCCTCCCAAATAAACCTCTTCTGATTTTCTTAAATGACACTAACATTCACCTAGTGATCCATGCTCAAAATTAGGTTCTTTTACTTTTTGCTCTCTATTTTCAACATTCCTTATCCTCCATGGCTAATACTATTACACCACTCCAGAAAAAAAAAATCACCTATTATTCTGTAGGTGCTTTAAATATTCATAGCAGGGGTGTACTAGAGTCAGCTCAACTTGATTAGGCACAGTGTATTGTTCATTTTCAGTGCCTGTATTTATATCTTGTAAATTGGTAAGGACTATAAATCAGGGTTTATTTAATTATTTTTGTTGATTTGTTAGACAGGAATATAGTAAAGAAAATGTTAATAATGAAGATTAAACTTAAAAGTGTTATGCATGTGTATTTTTCCCTCCCTCTTTCCTTTCTTCCTTTCTTTCCTTCCTTCCTTTTTTCTTTCCTTCCTACCTTCCTTTGTTGTTTCGTTGGTTCCTTCCTTCCTTTGGAGCACTGGAGTTGATTGAATGTCAGGAGTTACACGATCAAATCTACACTTAATAAAACATTAATCAGCACACTCCTCTGTGTTTTTGTGTGCATGTGTATGAAACTCAATGAAAATAGAAACCATTTTTCTTTTTATCTTTATATCCTCCAAATTTAGTACAGTGCCAAGTATTAAGGAAATAATGAATGATTGTTGATCAATAAAATGTATCAGCTAAGTGATCACGACATGAGGAAGAAGTATAAGAGTACAAACTCAAAGTATCTGCTTGTTCCTGTTTCTTATCTGCTTTACAAAGGTTGTGTTCCTTTTTTTTTTTAAACCCTTAACTTCTGTGTATTGGTTCCTTGGTGGAAGAGTGGTAAGTGGTAAGGGTGGGCAAATGGGGGTCAAGTGACTTGCCCAGGGTCTCACAGCTGGGAAGTGTCTGAGGCGGGATTTGAACCTAGGACCTCCTGTCTCTAGTCCTGGATCTCAATCCACTGAGCTACCCAGCTGCCCCCATGTTGTGTTCTTTTGATTGCAACAGTCACTATACTGGTATAGGCACTTATTACAGCCTACTTAGATAAATCAAGTTAGTACCATTTAAATACCTACTATGTCCCAGGTTCTATGATAAACATTAGGCACACAAAGAAATGGAAGGGAAAATCAGTTTTTGTTTTTAGGAGCTCACAAATAATAATGTGTTTTTAGGAGCTCACAAATAATCACACACATATATATATTTATATATTTACATTGGAGATATTGCCAAAGAGAAGGCACTAACATTAAAAGCAACTGGGAAGGACTTCTTGTAAAAGTTGAGATTTTAGTAGATACTTCAAGGAGGCCAAGAGGATCAAGAGGTAGAGATGAGAATAAAGATATCTCCAAGGGTGGGGAATAGCCAGTGAAAACATAGTGTGGGGAGATGGTGAGCTTTGTACAATGGGAAGAAGGCATAGTCACTGGATGAAGAGTACCTTAAAGGGAATAAGATGTAAAAGACTATATATAAGAAGATGACAGGTTAGGAAAGGTTTTAAAAGACAATTTGTAAGATTTATATTTGATGATTGTGGTAATTGGGAACCATTGAAGTTTATTGATTGAGAGGGAGGACCTACACTTAAATAAAATTGCTTTTGTAGCTAAGGCGTATGGATTGGAGTGGAGATAGATGAGATAAGGTAAAGAGACCAATGAGAAATTTATTGCAATAATCCATGAGGTACTGAGTATCAAACCAGGAAGATGGCAGTATCAGAAAAGAGGAATATATAAAAAATGTTGGGAAGGTAGAAATCACAGGACTTGGAAACTGATTAGATATGTTGAGTAGGAGATGACACCTCATTTGGAAGACTGGGTAACTAATGATGGATGTGTCCTCAACACTAATAGGGAATTTAGGTAGACAGGATGCTTTAGTTGGAAACAAAAATGAGTTCAAATTTGTGTATGATGAATTTAAGATGTCTGTGGGACGCTATGTTTCAAATCCAGTTTTAGATGTCCAAAAAGCAGTTGGAGAAATAAGCCTGCAAGTCAGGAGAGAATTTGGATTTTGATAATTAGATCTAAAAATCATGTGCTTATAGAAGATCAATCTAAAGGAAATGCTGAAATTAAATAAAATTATGTAGTGAGAGAAGAGATGAGGGCTCATTAGAGAGCCCTGAAGGCACAGAATTCATGGACATAACCTGGATAAAGAATCTGCAAGGAATAATGTGGAGTGGTCAGGCAGGTATGAGAAGTACCAAGAGTAACTGATATTATAAAACCTAGAGAAAAGAGAATATCATGAAGGTGATGGATAGTGTTAAAGGCAATAAATGTAAAGAAAGTTAAGGATAGAGAAAAGTTCATTCAGTTTGGCAGTTATGATATCACTAGTAACATTAGAAAAAAAGTATTTCCCATTGAATGATGCAGTCGTAATTCAGATTTTTAAAAAAATGAGAAAAGAAAGGGAGAAAAGAATAGTTTCTTAAATGGTCTTCATTTATCTTGACTTTGTGCTTTCTTTAAACTACTGCCAGATCAATATTCCTTATTAATATGTGCTATCTTGACATTCCCCTTTTTAAAAATTTTTTAGTGATTTCTATTAAACAAAGTTCTAACTCTTTAGTATAATACACAGAAGTCACTATAGCTCATTTCTCACTAAGTTTTAAACCTCATCTGATAATGCTTCTGTGAAATTACACAAATAGCAACAAAACAGAAATATTTATCATATTTGTGCACATCATTAGCCTCTCCACTCCTTACTTCAATGCACCCTCCCCCCCACACCTGGGTCATTCTTGATGTCTAGAATGCTCTTCCTCTCATTTTTGCCTTTTAAATTCTACCCATTACTGCATCAATTTCTTTGAATTTTTTTCTGTAATGGAGCATCTTCAGAAATTTCTGCTTCTTATTTACTTAAATTTTTTATGAGTTTATTGTATATAATGTGGTATATTTCTGTTTGTGTCACAGCTCCCTGACTAAATTCTAAGCTCCACAAATATAGCTCTCATGTGTTAATTATCTTTGTTTTCCCAATAGTACCAGAATGGAGATTTTCTCAGAGTAGGCACCTAATAAATGGCTATTGAATGAATAAATCAAATATTGAATGATAGATAGAGAATACTTGAAGACTCATGCCTCCAAAAGGCAAAAAGTTGCAATATTAGACAATCAATGACACAGAAATCTATTCCCAAATATTCTCCTTTAATCACTAAAGTCTTAATTTAAGGACATGCAGAAACCAATAATAAGATCCAATTATTCTTTGGATAATTTCTAAGTGCCCAAGGATTATTTTCTTTATTAATTCATTTATATCACACTGATGGATTATTACTAATTTAAAATATTTAGATATCAATATTTAATAAGATTTTGTTGATGAAAATTATATCTATTTAGATTATAAATTCCCCCTGATTCAATTTCATGAGCTCATAAATGTATAGATTTGGAGCTTGAAGAGTCATTAGAAATCACCAAGTCCAAACTCCTCACTATTCCTATGAAGATATTGGGAACTAGAGGTGGTAAATGATTTGTCCATAGTCAAACATTATTTATATAGTGGCAACTGGATTTAAACATAGATCTGGTGATTATATTCCAAGATATGATTTTGCTAAGAAGGCAGTCCTAACACATGCTTTGCCCCACTACTTTGAAATACAGATATATCTCAGAGAAATTGCAGGTTTGGTTCCAGATCAGTAATAAAGTGAGTCACGTGAAATTTTTTGGTTTCATGTTACATAAAAAATTTATGTTTATGCTATAAAGTAATCTAATAAGAATGTAGTATATCTAAAATGTACATACCTTAAAATAATTTATTTTTAAAATACGCTCCATGTCATCTGAGAGTTTGGTGATTCATGATATTTTTGTTGGTGGTAGGTCTTGCTTTGATGTTGATGACTATTGACTGATCAGGACAGTGGTGGCAGAAGACTGCAGATGGCTTTGGCAATTCTTGTAAATTTTAAATTTTGTTAAGTAAGACAACAATGAATTTTGCAACATTGATTGACTTTTCCTTTCACTTGAACACTTAGAGTCCATTGTAGGATTATTAATTGACCTAATTTCAATATTGTTGTGTCCCAGGGAATATCGAGGCCAGAGGAGAGGACAAAAAAGTGAGGAAATGACAGATAAGTGGAGCAATCAGAACACAAAATATTTATCAATTACGTTTTCTATCTTATAAAGCATAGATACTGTTCATGGAACCCCAAAACAATTACAATAGTAAATGAAAAAGATAATCGATCACAGATATAATAATGAAAAGTTAAATTAATATAATTTCCAAAATGTGACCAAGACATGGTGTGATCATGTTTTTGAAAAAAGGCCACTGATAGACTTGTTTATCACAGTTACCACAAATCAAGTAGCAAAAAATGAAGTATGTGGGAAATACAATAAAGTAAAGTGCAATAATATGAGGAATGTTTATAAAAGTTCCCAAAGTATAATTTATTTATGCTAATAATCATAAGCTATATAAAATTCAATATAGGCTTGTAAAAATTAAGATTGATCAAATTGTTAGCATTTAGATTTCATTATTTTTTCAAAAATGTTAAAAATCAAAATTATATGTTGTTAGAATACAGGAATTTGTGACTTTAAAGTAATGAAATAGTGGCTTTAAGCAGGTTGAGTTATTAACTGAAATTATTCATTTGTCAGTCTACAAGGATTCAGTTTAATCAAAGCATTATTAATTTCTCAGACATTTTTCTATGCTTTATATTAACAAGTAAGACTAAAATTACAGCTGCTAATTCAGATCAAACTCCCATGCACCACTACAGTATTGAAACATTGCTCAAAAGAGACAAATTAAGACTGCTGTAATTGCTACTAAATATTCGGTTCAGTTATTAGGAATCCTATTTTAGAACTAGATGTTTAGTTTTCAGGACCTTGGAGAGGGAATAAAACAAAAAGCAGAAGCTATATTTAGACAGGGCTATGGTAATAATTTTTTTCCAAGAACCTGAGATATTGGTTCCTGTACAAAAAGGAAAAAAAAATTAGCTGAAAGGATTATTTATAAACTCCATTTTCCTGTCCTAATTAACCGAGGATGTATTTTCTGTATTGGAATTGGAATGAAAATATAGGAAATATATTTGATTATTATATATGAGGTATTTGTTAGAAATTCGTCATATAAATATATATATGACAATAAACCATCTAAATCTATTATAAACACACACACAAAACTATGTCAGGTTTATTCATTTTAAATGCAGATGTGAAGATAGTTGTTTTTTAATTAGCTTGATTATAAAAATTCTTAGTCCTAAATCTTTTTCATTTCCTTCTATATTTATTATGTGAGCATAAAAATGAAGAAGAGTGTATAAATTGAAAAAAGACTTTTCCATGTTTAGTGAAAAAAAATTTTGACTTGGAGTGTTGGGTTTCAGGTACATACAGTTGTGTTAATCTAAACCTTATTTTCTTTATGAGTCAACAGAAAAAAATAACTTCATCATGGTGTTATATAAAATTTCATAATCTCTGTACTAATGTGAATACCAATATAAATGTTTTATTTTGTCTTTATATCCCTAGCCCCCTAGCACTATGCCTTTATCTTGTGGATGTTTAATAAATGCTTATGAAATTAAATTGAATTATTAAAAGTAGAACTGGGGAAAATAAGATGTTTCCCCGTGTTTTACAAAGATCATTGTTTTTGGATGGTGTAAAGCAGTATCACTAAAATACAAATGTGAAGCATTATACTAAAAAAGTGGGGAAACAAGTAAAATATAATACTTTCACATATCCTTTCTCCTACTCAACGTTATTTCTCAGTGGAAAAAGTGATTTATTTATCAACCTAAAGGAGAACTGTGGGATTCAAAATATTCACACAAGTAATCATAGTTTAGTCCTTCTAGAATTTCCTTGCTTCACTCTCTCTCTCTTTTACCCAAGATTTAAATATCATTAAAGGATATTTGTTAAGCACTTCTACTTTTCATATAATGGAAGCTAGGTGGCACAATAGATATAGTTTTGGACCTGGATTCAAGATGATCTGAGTTCAATTCCTACTTTAGGTACTTAATGGCAAGGTAACTTTGGGCAAGTGACTTAATATTTGCTTGCCTCAGTTTATTCAACCATAAAAATGTGTAATACTAATGCCTACTTTACAAGATAGTTGTGAGAATCAAATGAGACAAAATTTTAGTGCTTAGGCGTGTCTGACACATTATAGGTGCTATACAACTGATAGCTATTATTATTGTTATTACATATATGTGTATATATGATATTATTAGACATGTAATATGTTATTATTTTCATTATTTAAAGGTTTGGACCAAATTTGATTGTATTCATGGATTTCCATGTTTCCTTATATGTAATTTTTTTCATTTATATGTCTAATTCATACAATCTTGAAATACTGTGTATTTAGCAATTCTATCACTTCCATCTCTTCTACAATTACCATGGAGAAAATAGTGAGGGGCAGCTGGGCGGCTCAGTGGATTGAAAGCCAGGCCTAGAGACGGGAGGTCCTAGGTTCAAATCCGGCCTCAGACACTTCCCAGCTGTGTGACCCTGGGCAAGTCACTTGACCCCCATTGCCTACCCTTACCACTCTTCCACCAAGGAGCCAATACACAGAAGTTAAGGGTTTAAAAAAAAAGAAAAGAAAAAAAAGAAAGAAAACAGTGACACATTTGGGGAAATGATAAATCAATGCATGGAAAAAGGGATAATATTTTCTTAATATAGATATAAGATAGGCTCAACTAAATATTTCCATATTGATTTAATTTTAATCAGTCAGAATGGCATTGGTTTTGAACAGAATGGTCATGTAACTGAACTAAAAATGTTTAGGGAATTGTGGCAGCCAATAAACAGTAATTTACACAGCTTTTGTGAGTAAACATCCTTTGCAACTCTTCTCTCCATCCTCTTCTTGACATATCCCTGGTTCTGTTCACAAGTCCTCCTTATTACCAAGCCCCAGGCAATGTTGGGAGAAGAGGAAAGGAAAGGATGGGTTGGAGCAAAGGAATTTGAAGAAATTCTTTCAGAATGATAGCTGTATCTTTCAATGAGCTCTCTATAGAGAGCGAAAAGATTTTAATACAATTTTTGCTACCCTGACCACCCCTGCTTTAAAGCAGTTGTGTTACATATCACCCCTTTCTCAGAAACTCTCTGGTACCCACAAGGGGTTTGAGATATCGAGTATTTCTGTCAGCAGTTCCAACTCTCATTGATGGTTTTCCCTCAAAGTATAGGGTGGTCTCTTGCACTCTGGTTTCATTGAATCTTGAATGATCAGATTTGATTTCATAAATAATTATTTACTTCAAAGGTATAATCACAAATAAACAAATTAACTCCCCAACATAAACCAATTAATCATTAATCATTAATCATTAATCTCTTGGCTTCCATTCAAGGTTGGCTGGTTGTATCTGCAACTTTGGCTCCATAATCACCATGGCTTGAACTCCCAGGTTCATTGGGAGGATATCACTTGTACCTGAAAGTAAGATGAACAAAGCATTAGTAAGGGAAATATCAGACCCATTTTCTCAGAACTGGGGTGAAAGGGTTTGGATCATTTCATGGCACATGTTCTGTGGGTAAACTAGAAATCCTTACTCTCTGGATATAATGGAAAACAACATGCAGGAGTGAGGGCAAGTTGTAGTCTGACAACTTTTTATTGGCTATGAAGACAATTAAAAGAGGCTACTTCTATCCATATGGTAGAGGCAGATACAGGGTTTCTCTGCGTTCAAGGTGATCTGGATATATTCCAAAGCTTCATTAAAATCATAAACAAAATTCCTCAACAACTTAGTTAAATTTCTAACTATAGTGCAATTTTTTTGTGAATTGTACTAAGATAACTTCACAGAATGAGCATAAAGGGATTGGATGGAGGAGAAATTAGCAATAGGGTCTATACCAAATTGCCTTTTCTGATTCCTGCTGGTCATGTGTGTTCTCTAAAGAAAATTAGGTGCTTTGGAAATGACAAATCACTGACTTCTTCTAGCCATATGTAACTCAGTTCAATTTGAGGACTATGGCAATTTGAGATAATGTCCCATCACTGGCCATTGATCTGGAAGAGTGAATGACTCAATGAATAATTTAAGTGAAGTGATCTGCCCTCAAACACCTGTCTCTTCCTTAAAATCTCATATAAGACAAATAGATCTCTTTTACTAGACAGTCCATAAGATGGTGATGGAGAAGCCATGCTTTTCTCCAACCCCACTCTAGTTTTTATGACAACTAATTATAAGTGATTAAATTATGAGCCAAAAAGTATAAGAAGGAAGCCTAACCAATCTTATTAAAGGTCAGATTCCCCTAGGACTGAAAGAATTCTGGACCACTTGCATGGATCAAGAACAGAATCCTTTGTGGAAAAAGATTAAGTACAGGACCACAGTCCTTTGGTTCTAAGTTACTGTAGTAATAATTTCTATTATTAGATATGGGGATAACATTCACATCTGAAGACCTAAATCCAACATGCCTAGCTACTAAATCTTTTATATGAGAATCCCATACATATTTGGGGTTCATTTAATATTATTGTATTTCTTTTTTGAACTATTTTATTCTATTATTAGATGAGTTTGGATCTCAATTTGGATTTCCCTGTACATTGAAAGGGATTCATAGGAGAAGTGAAATTGTTCAGGGAAATGTGAAGAAATTTTTTTCTTTATGTAAATCTAGATGATCCTTTAAATTTTAAAGAATCCTCCACTCCTTCCTATCAAATTATTGTTTCTATTATCTTCAGCCATGCTCAAAGCTCTTTCATCCTTTGTTTCCTTACATGTTGAAGGAACATTAAAGAATTTTCAATGCAGTTATAGTTCCTAAAGATTAAAACTTAAACCTTTTCAAAACATTCAAGAAGCTATGGAAAAGTTGCACTTATCTTGGACTCTATGCTTTTTCTATATAGTAGACTTAGATGTCTACTATATAATTGATTTACTCCAAAGTAAAACCTTTTTCTGCCTCCAGTAAGCACCACTTCTTGGTCTTAGAATCTCTATACTTCTTGAAATCATAAGGTTATTTCTAATTCTGGATATGTCCTTATGTAATCATATACTAAGAAAAGAAAACACAAAGGGGAAATTGTATCTAGAATCCCTCCCCCCCCAACCCTGCCTATTTGAGTCTCTTATCTTTGACTATGGTGTAGGTTCCTTCTCCTATCCCTTCATAGGAAGCTAGTAAAAGAGTTACTTGCCACACTGTAGAGTTGAAATAAGAGAGAGGTAACTGGGGGTAGGTCACTTTCTTTAAGGATCTACTGGATGGTCTGATATTCCTATTAAATGGCCAATAAGAAGATTGTATCATCATTTCATAGTGAACATCCTCCAGTGATGAGTCACACATAACTAGAAACAACCAAAGCCTTGGTGATCCCCAAAGTATCAAAGCACTGAGCTAACACACCTGGTTTGCTGTATCAAGAAGGGGAATTTTAAGAACATTCTCTGAAGCCTCAGTTATTAAAAAAAAAACCTGATTTTGAACAATGATACATGTAAAACCCAGTGGAATTGCTTATCAGCACTGAGAAGGGGAAGGGAAGGGGGTGGGAATCATGAATCATAACCATAGAAAAATATTCTAAATTTTAAAAATATATAGAAAACAACTTCACAAATGATATGTACCTGAGAAAAGGAGGAATATTTTAATAGACAAATAATGTCTTAATAATTTTATGCAATTAGATTTGATATTGTGGATTCCTGAAAAAAGTTTGGAGACCCTCTAGGAGTCTATGGACTGTGCTTTTGAAAACCACTATTACAGCCACTAGATCTGCTCTCTATAGCCAAGGAGATCTCATCCACTACCTATTTCTAAACTATCTTATTTTCACCTCTACCCCACAAACTAAGTGTTCTCTTCTATAGCCTAAAATGTTCCAGGTCCTTCAACTGTTCTTTCTATGATGAAATCCAAGGCTCTGCATCATCCATCACCAAAATAGGATTGATTGTAACATTTTTATAAAAATAATACATGTTAATTTTGAAGTTCAATTCTGTTGTTTGAACTACAGAGGAACTATGTGCATATCTAGTAACTGTACTAGTTAAAATTATATCCTACCTCCATATATATATATATATATATCTTCACCATTATTAAAATTGCTATGCATATGGCATGACAAAATTTCAGAACTAAGTAGGTCAGACTCTTTGTATTAATAAACTTAATGTTTCCCATCAACTTAATATTCATATTCTTCTCATCACCCAACTCACACTGTTTTCATTTCTGAGCAAGGAAACTGAGTAAGAAGAACTGTGTCATGGAAAAATCATGTTGATATTTGTGTGGAGCCAAGAACAAGTTACTATAAAGTCTAAGTGAAGAATATGTGAAGATCTAAACTGGAAATATGGCTACATGAGTAGAGAAAATAGAAAAGAGTTTGAAAGTGAGAGATATTGTAAAGGGAAAATCAGACTGACTTGAAAAATGATTGGCTATGGGAGAATGAGAGAATGTAGAAGGAAGAGTTCAAGATGCAATTGAATCAAGATTTTTTTGTTGTTATTCTTGTAATGGATTTATTCTCCAGTGGTACCTGAGATTTGTTCTGCCTTCGAAACTTATTTATCTTTACTGTTTAACAGACATCCCAGGGTAGAAAATTTGAAAATATTAACTGTGATTTAGACTTTAACCATAATTGTACATAATACATTAATTCAATTTATATAGTGTGAAGAAACAACATTATTGTACATTCTAAAGCTTCTTGCTATGCTTTCTTATGTTCAAAAAGGTTTTTAAATTGTTCTGAATAAAAATAGGTTTGATTCTGACAAGTAAGATTCTTTCAGCAGAAAGTACAGATTCATAGGCAAGAAACTGAAAGGATTACAGATTTTCAGAGCTGATAGATTCTTGGAAACCAGCTGGTTATATTCATATGTAAGTAAGAATTCCTTCAAAATTTTGCCCACAATGTTTTGCAACTTCTTTTTTGAAAAGCTCCACTTTTGCAGGGACAAAGCCAAGATGTCAGAGAAGGTACACAGACCTACCTGGTCTCTACCAAATTAACTTCCAAATAACTATGATTTAAAAACTCAGAATGAATTCTGGAGAAGTATAATTAACAAAAATATGGGGCAAAAATTATTTTCAGCCAAAAACAACTTAGAAGGCTGGAATGAAAGATCTATTACCCTTTAGTGGAAATGGAGGGCAAAACAGTGTGCCAAGGCAAACTCCACCACAGCAAGAGGCTTTGGAGGTGGTTGAATAAGAAGCAAAGGCATCCAGATCTCTAAGCCACAGACAGTAAGGGGATCAGACAATTGCTCAGAAGGAGGTTACAAGGTTTTCTTTGCTTTTGTCACATTGCCCATACATAAATCCAGGTTGCATTCCTGAGTCATGGTCTCAGGCTGAGTAGGAGGACTAGCACACACCAGTGTGTGTGGCCAATGGGAAGCAGGGGACTCTGGTCACAGTTCCAATGGGGGAAAAAAGTGCTTGTGATTACTCCAAACAAGAGCACAGGTCAGGAGAGTATTAAATACACTTCTCCTTAAATCTTCCACCTTGGAAGAAATGAAAGAAAGAAAACAAATAGATCCCCTGAGCCAGCTCTAAAGGCATCTGCACAAAGAATCCAAAGTTTGGAATAGTGCTCTCTTCATCACAGTTACAGAGCCCACTTTGAACAATTTTTTAAACTAAAAGAAAAGAAAAAGGTAGAAAATGAGAAAACAACAGCAAAAAAATAAACTCAGCAGAGAAAGTTAAAGAGGGTACACTCAAATCAGAAGAAAACAGTCAATACTATTTCACACAAAACATCCACAAAAAATATATATTTCTCTCAAGTCCCAAAAGAATTAATGGAAGATGTGAAAAAGGCTTAAAAAAATCAAATATGGGGCAGAAGAAAAATTGGGAAAAGAAATGAGAGTAATATAGGAAAACATGAAAAAAGAGATAACAATTTGGTAAAGACAAAAAATATTGAAGGAATTAATACCTTAAAAGACAAAATAGGCCAATTGGTAAAAGAGGCACAAGAATCCACTAAAGATAATAGCTTGTAATGAGGCCAAATTGGCAATATGGAGAAAGAGACAGAAATTCACCAAGGAAGAGAGCTCTTTAAAAATTGAAAGTGGCCAAATGGAAAAGTAGGTTAAAAAAGCTAACTGTTATATCTACATGGGAAGATGGTTCTTGTAACTCTATAAAATATAAGAAAAAACTGGGTCATCTTTCTGAACTTGAACTGACTTTATTTGTGGTTGAATACAGTCAGTGGTCTCATTACACCCAGTCTCTGAAGAAACACCTCATTTAGATGTACAATGGTCTGTTTTATAATCTTTTGATAGTCAGTTAACATAAGTGATTAATAAAATCAAATATACAAAATATGTTACAAAAGTTTAGGAAATATTTGGTAAAAGATTTAATAAATTCCAAGTAAAGGCTTTAAAAAGGCAGCCCCTATTTGTTCTTTTCCTGGTGATTTAGCACCAATTAAGACTTCTTTTTTTGGACATCAGATTAGAAAGATCAACGCTTCTACTAAATGTCTCGGTTTCTAGAATGTATGATTCAAGATATAACATGCACAATTCATCAGTGCAGTTTGAAAATAACAATAACAAAATATGGGAATAAATTTAATCAGGATACAATTTTCAGTTATCTCATCTCTCTTTGATATTACAAATAATACGTTGACATAATCAGACAACTTATTACACTGACAAAGATAAACCAAAGGGGCCTCTCCAGGCCATAAACTCTGAGGAACTTATAGTGGATTTAAATTGTTTTATAATCACTGATAGAAAGGCATTTTCCTCTTCAACTCCTATCTTTATCATTATTGGTGTAGTTAGAAGTAGTGCACATAGAGAGCAAGGATATGAGTTGAATGTGATGGGATGATATCTAAAAAATTTAGAGTAAGAAAAAATACATTGGGAGAAGGTATATGAGAAATATAGAATGGGGTAAACTGTTGCACATAAAAGTCATGAAAGAGCTTTTACAGGAAGGGAAAGACTGAGGAGATTGTGAGATTTGTATCCCAAAGAGGAAAAAAAAAAGAAAAATCCATATGTACAAAAATATTGAAAGCAATTCTTTTTGTGAGGACAAAGAAATGGAAAATGAGAGGATACCCATCCATAAGGGAATGGCTGAATAAGTTATAATATATGATGGTTATGAAATACTATTGTGCTATAAGAAAATTTTTGTTTATTTTTTAAACCCTTACCTTCCGTCTTGGAATCAATACTGTGTATTGGTTCCAAGGTAGAAGAGTGGTAAGGGGTAGGCAATGGAGGTTAAGTGACTTGCCCAGGGTGACACATCTGGGAAGTGTCTGAGGCCAAATTTAAACCTAGAACCTCAGAAATACAATGATCCAAAGCAATCCCTAAGGGTTCATGGTAAAAATATGCCATCTGCTTCCAGAGAGAACTGATGGAGGGGGCAGCTGGGTAGCTCAGTGGATTGAGAGCCAGGCCTAGAGACCGGAGGGTCTAGGTTCAAATCGGGCCTCAGACACTTACTAGCTGTGTGACCCTGGACAAGTCACTTAACCCCAACTGCCTACCCCTTACCACTCTTCTACCTTGGAACCAATACACAGTATTGATTTTAAGGTAGAAAAAAAGAAAGAAAGAATTGATGGAATTTGAATTTAGACCAAGACAAATTTTTTTTCACTTTCTTAATATTTTGTTCATCTCCTTCTATAAAAATATTAATATAGAAAAATAGATGAGATTGCTTACCATATTTTGGGGGGTATGGGGAAGGGAGGGAGGGAGAGAATTTAAGATTCAATTTTTTTAATTGTTGGAAACTGTTTTTACATGTCATTGTTGAAAAAATAAAACTAAATTTAAAAAAAATAGTCCACCAATCTTTGAATAAAGCCACATCCTCAGTCTACAGCTTAAAAAATGAAAACTCCACTTTTAGGAAAAATGAAATATTATTTTGAAAAACCCAATTCATTTTAGATGATTCTGATTCTTAAGAAGATTTCTTTACATTGAATCTTAATAATCTCCTGAACAACTTCTATCCACTACTCTTAGTTTTGCCCTTTAAGGCCAAGCAGGCTAAATTAATCCTTTTTCCAAGATTGTATAAATCCTTGAAACATCATAAAAATTCTCATATTCAAGCTAAGTCTTCTGTTCTCTAGGTGATATATTCCAAGTTCCTTTGATCAACTCTTATATAATAGGATTTGGGCAAGTCACTATTCACCTGTTTTGAACACATTCTGGCTTGTGAAATTTTTTGTAAAAATTCAATGTACAGAATTGAATATAACTCTCCAAATGTCAGAGTAGAACATCTTTCATATGTGCCCTCTATTAAAAAGTATATATCATATGCATGTCCACATATATATATAGATTCAGGATATATTAAAAGATATATAAACATAAATTTATTTATGTATATATTTAAAATGAGTTTCATGGAGAATTTTTTTTCGGTTTTGCTGTTTTCCTGTAGATTCTTGTTAGTCAGTACTAAAGAAAAATCTGTCAGCCATCATCATGAAGTAAAGACTGGAATAAGAACAATTCAGAACTCATAGGGGTAGAAAGTATTAATAATGATACTTGACATTTGTACAATATTTTAACATTCACAATACCTTTTGTTTACATTATACTATAGATTGTATTTCACACAGAAATGGACATTTTGTTGTTATTGGTGGATAGGTGGAGAATAAAAAAGGAAATAAGCCCAAGGAGTTTTTGACAAAAAGAATGCCTTATGACAAAATTTCCTTTAACAATGTACTTTGACAACTACTCTGCTATTTATAGTATCAGTGAATTGCCTGGAGCACAGAGGTTATGACTTGCTTAAAGTCACCCAGTGACATTCCTTAGAGACAGGGACTGAACTCAAGTATTCCTGACTCTAAAGATGAATCACTAACTTTTATTATTATATATAATATATTACTCTATATTATGTTATATGTTATAACATATTATACTGCCTCAGAGGTAGTTACCATAGGCATTACTTTCACCTCATTGAATAAGAAGCTATTGATATTCTGAGAAAATGAGGATTACCTAAGGTCACACATAAGAAATCATCAGAGATAGTGTTAGAATTCTCCAGAGACTGTATATTAATTTATAATTATTTATTAGATAATAAAGGTTGGAGTTGGAGATAGAGAAATAATCATATAATCTCCTGGCCATGCCCAGTTCATATGAGTTTGAGGCACCTCTTCTCTGTTTCCTTGGAAAAGTGAAAATGGCGGCAAGCTGCTGCCTAGCCAAAGCTGGTGAGCAAGGCCAAGACTCCAGACCAAACGCCAAGAGCCTTTAAGCTAAAAAAAGACTGTCACTTCCTTAATTCCCTCTCGTATAATGCCAGTGTCACCACTCCTTCTGGGTTTTCCTTGGCTAGACAGATTTCACTTCAGTCTGGGTTGGAGGCCAGTCTCCTGGATGCCAGGTATCATGGGGGACAAAATGGCCAATGTGTTCCACAATGTCAGGGAACCATGAAGCCTCTAACATCATCTCATAATACTCCCGTGTGTCCAATCAAAAGGTGAGGCTGTTTCAAAACTTTCCTTTCCAAAAGGAAAAAGAGGTATAATTTATATTAATTTCACACTACAGGATTCAATCCCATTTATCTTTGACTCTATACCCAATTACCTAACCATTATGCTATCTTGCCAGGAACTAAATGAATTAGAATAAGACATATTATGAAGATAATTTTATGCTTTGAACAGGGTAAAATATTCAGGAAGTGGAATGATCTCACTGAAATCTCCTCTCCCTCAAGTGCCAGATACATCTTTTCAACAAAGCCTTGAATGAGTACTACAACCACTATTGGGTAGAAATGACACTCTCCCAATTTAGTTCTGTGGGTCCTTGTGTGATAGATACATAGCCTATTGCTTAACATTTATTCCAAACTTTTTCATTTTCTAGGACCTACCAGATATTTTCCTCCCTTCTTATTGTTTTCAGCAACCCAGAGTCTCCTATGTGTCAGGAAGATCAATTGGAGAAGGACTTTAGAGTAGGTAAAATGAATATTTCATTATTTGGAGCTTTAATATTGTCATTACAATGAACATATATATCCCAAAGCTTCCAGTGAAGTTCTATTCAAATGTTTCATTTTGACATGGTAATGACCATGCATTCAGGAAGTCGATGCCAACAAAAACATACTTTAGCACATGCTACGAAGCTAGAAATATTTTAAGTTTATTCCTTCCCATGGACTATTATGTGAGGATCATTCTAGTTAAATTAAGAGATGCTAATCACCAAACATTTGATTATCAGATAAAGACTTTTTAGGTTCTGTAACTAATGTTACTACCTACTAGGGTGTGAAACAGTGTGAAATATTTATAATATATCTCAGTGGAAGAGATATCTGAATGAGGAAAAAAGTAAGACTTTTTGAAGTAGTGAATCACATAGTTCTAAAATATAATTCATGTTAGAAAAAGAAAAATCATGAAAATAGGAAGGTGATGAATCAAAGGATCACAACTAATGAGACCTATATTATCTGTCCTAAGCTCCAAGAAAAGATCTGACTGCTGCCCAGTGACATCCAGCTTAATTTCAGGTATGAGATCTCTGAAGTAAACTAAGTCTCAAAAAGGATGAAGGACTCAATGTCTAAAAAGATCATTTCTTAAATCTAGTAATCATTCCATGTGTTAATGAAAACATTTCTCATTTTATCATCTTTATAAGTAAAGCATAGGAATTAAATTATTATAGCCTAATGTCATAAGATTACAACCTATTGCCATGAGATAATTAAGGGCATTAATGATATTTTAGAATCTCACAATTTATTTCTCTTGCAAATAATTATTATGGGGGGAGATTTACCAACTGGCAAGATAATAAAGGTGGCATATTAAAAATGAACATTTCCTGTGGCGAATTTGGTATATTGTTATTAAATTGAATTTGAAATGGTGATTGTCTATAAATATATAGTTTATGATGCGAGAAATAGAAAGAATCTTAACATTCATCAAAACTTTTGAAGTGGGTCCATATTTCTTCATTTAATTTAAAAATTAACTATTGAAACTGCACAGAAAAACAAGGTGACTTATTTTGTTGTTGCTGTGCTGATTATGATATAAATTATATCCCATAATGGAGATTTGCACAAATGGATAATGGACTGGCTTATAACATAAAAATCTGTAATAAAAAATTCATGAATATTGGCTTCCAACTTACTTTGTGACAAATGAAGTGTTTTAAGATGTATTTACATTTATCATACTCTGTTACCAAGTATTGGGAAATGCTTTCTCTTGTTAACCACTGAAGATGTTGGCTTCCCGAAAACAAAGTAAGCAAGGCAGCATTAGGTCAGTTTTTCCTTTTGTGATGACTCTGGATACAATAATTTTTAATTCAGGGAATTAATCTAAAGGAAGTAGAAATTTATTTTTTCTATTATTTAAAATGTTGATCAATAAATGCTTCATATTACATACTGGGTTCAGTCCTTCAATAAAGCAAGATATATTTGAAACAAAAAGGAAGCTGCCTTAAAATAATGCTTCGTGGTATGATCTAATCATTTGATTAATCAACAAGAATTTATTAAGTACCTCGTCTGTACTAACTGAAACTCCACAAACTAAGTTTAATGATTGATAAAAACAGGTAAGGAATCCAAAGGAGATAGGAACTGTGGAAAATATTCTTTATTTAATTCTCTGGGGAAAAAAATTCAGAAGATAGTGCCAGAAGTAATATAACAAAACTTATCATATGTGTAGTGAGAGATGCGGTTAATAATAAAAGATTGTCTATTATTCCAAAATTAAACTTAATTGAGCATAAATTAACTAAGTCTCTATTACATTATGCAAAGATAAAAAGTAAATTGTGTTGGTCCTCAATGAAATTATACTTCAAATGAGAGGAAGAGATTAATAAAATATACACCTATAACTATCTAGACAATATATACAAAGTAATTTTTGAAGTAGACAACACTATTAATTCAGGAGGTGGTTTCTTCAGCTGAATTTTGAATAAAGATAGAGAGGTTTCTTTTAAGGGTTTAGTAAATTACTCTTATTTCCTTTAAAAATTGAAGTTAAATTGCTTTCATTCACACTGGTTATCACTCTTCCAGGCATTTGTGTTTTTATGAATAGGCAACATGCTTAATCAATCTGAGCTACATAAATATCTGGTCCATTCCTATGTTAAATGGTGATTTTTAGCTTCTATCTTTTGACTCCTTCTATAACCAGTTCCTCCTTGGTGACAGTTCCCTACTGGAAGAGCCCCCTGTTGTTAGTTCTTCTAGGCTTTAGGAAATTTGGGCATCCTAAAATTATCTTATTTATTTTTTACCCTCTCAACCCACTGAACATAAAAAAATTTTAAAACATTGTACATATTTTTCCTTACCTCAAATAAAATTCCAAAATAAAAAAAGCTAGTGAATAGCAGCATCCAAAAGAACACCATGAATCAGAGCAATAATAATTTAGGACTAATTAAGATTTTGATTCCTAAAACCAATCATTTAATTCCTACTTCCTATAGAAAGTTGAAAAATGATGAAATGCTGCCATCATTCTGTGTTGAAACTCATGCCTTTTTATACTGTAGAATGTAGTTTGTAATACAAAGTAGATATGAGTGATGCTTAATTATTGGATAATTATTTTACACAAAAGCAAGGAGACTGAGAGAATTAGCTTGTCCAAGTCAAAAGCACTGAATTATTTTCTTTATTCTATGGGCATTTATATATACAGAAATTGCTGTAAATATTAGCATTGAACCAATAACAATAAAATTCAGTGACAATCATAAGCAGATTTATCAAATTCTATCAGGGAGCAATAAATGTTTGGAGCAATGAATAAGTTTTTAGACTTGGAGTAAGTAAGACCTAAATTTAAATCCTATCTTTGCATACTTACTTTGTGACTTTTGTCTTGCACTCTAATGACTGTAAAAGAGACTGAAACTGATGTCTTTATGCAACTCAGCCTCACTTAGATCCAGTTTATTTGTGAATCAAAAAACATCACCAGTAGAGTTGTTTTGGACCTCTTCAAGTTAAAAGGACAACAACTAACCAATCAACAGACCATGGAAAAATCTTCTAGCCTCTATAAGCTTTAAATTCTTCATGTATAAAATGGAAATAATACAATCTATAGTACTTTTCATGTAGAATTTTTGTAAGGATTAAAAATATAAATGATTTGTAAGCTATAAAGCTCTATTCAAATGTCATTAATCACTATAGTTAAAGTACTTCTCTAGATGGAAATATGAAGATAGAATTCTTAAAACACCCCATGCCTTCAAAGAAACTTATACTTTACTTTGGAAGGAGAAAGAGGGAGAGAATAGAACATATGTAGTTTCACTTATTAATACAATGTAGTTTGAGCTTCTTAATTTCTTGGTTAGAGTATGTTGTTTCCATAGACTCAACCTGATTTAATTTCCTTTAAAAAGTCTAAACTTGTCCATTTGTAATTATTTTTCTTGAAAATGTTAAGAAGCACTTTTAAAAAAGAAATATGAATGTCACCTATTCTTTAACATTTAGTGACATAGACTAGACCCAGAAACTCAAGGGACACTTATTAAAATCTGCTAAAAATGTTAGGTTCATGCTGAACACATTTTAAAGCTCAATGCTAAAAACCACAATATAAAAAAAACAAGTGTCAGACTTTTTTTTTTTTAGACCCTTAACTTAGGTGTATTGTCTCATAGGTGGAAGAGTGGTAAGGGTGGGCAATGGGGGTCAAGTGACTTGCCCAGGGTCACGCAGCTGGGAAGTGGCTGAGGCCGGGTTTGAACCTAGGACCTCCTATCTCTAGGCCTGGCTCTCACTCCACTAAGCTACCCAGCTGCCCCAGACTTTTTTGTTAATATTGAATGCAAAGACCAATTTCATGTTTGTTTTATGATTCTCAATGCCTAGTGCAGGAACTTTCATGTTCTAGATATGTAATAAATTCTTGTAGAATGAATAATTAATATTTGCAGCAAAGCTTCCATTCAAATGTTCATTGGTTGCCTCAGGATATTATGGTGTCCAAAAAATTCATTATATGGCAGTCTCTTTCAAGCTAGAAGGATTTCATATCTGTTCTAATGAAGGACTAATTGCTTTTTGAAAGTGCAACTACAAAAGTAAGCTTGGTTTCAACACGATTGTTATGATTGTTTTGTTTAAAGCACTTCATAAAAACTCTATGTTGTTAATAATAAAAAGGGGTCTGGACAGAGTTATAAGCGCTTATTAAAAAAATGAGAGAGTGAGATACAAGAGAGAAAAGAGATATAGATTCATTTTCCTGAAGGAAAGATGGATATGAATAGGATTAATTCTCCATTTGGCTGGCTAAGGCCCTATCTCCTTCTGCAACAGCAGTGTGACTGTTATATCTCAAAAATCCAGAGAGAGCACAATGTGTTCCTGCCTGGGTTTTTCAAACCTTCCCCAGCCAACTTGTCATGCCCATGGGTGAACAATTGGCCCTTCCTTCTTTGGTAGGGCAGAAACAGGGGACATTCACCCTGCCTCCTTGTCCCCCACCTTAATTTCTGGCTTTCCCACTGACCCCCTGGGGGGGGCACAAGAGCTTGGATTCTGTCCTTGTGATCAAGGATCCCTTAAATAATTTCTTCACACATTACTGAGATGATTGCAATCTGCACTGGTAGAAGGAGTATTTACAGTGACTCATGAAGTTATGGATCCTTTTTTTAAGTAAGTACTGAAATATACTACTTGATAATTTTTTTTCAGATTGCATGCAAATACAATTTCCAATAAATCATTTCATTTTCTGATATTTTGTGATTCATGTTCTCTCATTCCCTCCCACCTCTTCCCCTCTCCAATATAGCTGGTAATATGATATGGGTAGCATATCATAAAATATATATGTACATGATCATCATGTGAAAGAAGACAAATATCATTTATACTAGAGAAAAATTCATTGAGAAAATAAAGTGAGGTATAGTATACTTCAATCTGCACTCTGACTTGTAGATACTTATAATATTAAACTCTACTTTTTCACTTTTCTGATATTTTCACAATAAATAAGATTTCTCCCCCAAAGGGGAAGTAGGAAAGGAAGGGGGAGATAGAGGGAGAGAGAGACAAATGGAAGAGAGAACATGAGGAGGTGGGTAAACAGAAGCAAAATATTTGTGAAAAAGGAGAAAAATAAACAATGGAAAAATAAGATGCAGGGAAACAGAGTTTGATCATGCCTCTGAATGTGAATGGTATGAAGTCACCCAGAAAACAGAAAAGGATAATAGAAATTATAAACCAGAATCCCAAAATATGCTGTTTACAAGAAACTCATTTAAATCTGGTGATATACACAGAGTAAATGTAAATGGCTAGACCAAAATCTACTATGTTTCAGCTAAAGTTAAAAAGAGCAGGGATAGCAATTATGATTTCAGATGAAGCAAAAGTGAAAACTGTACTAATTAAAAGAGATAAAGAAAGAAATTACATATTAATGAAAGGAACCAAAAATGATTATCATCAATATCAAAACATATGTACTAAATGAAATAGCAGCCAGATTCCTAAAGGAGAAACCACATGAGTTATAAAAGGAAATAGTAAACTATATGAGTGTGGGACATGAACATTTTCTCCAATAGTCAGATAAATCAAAGCAAAAAATATACATGAAATAAATAAAATAGGCTAATAGAATTTTGGGAAAGTTGTACTTGGTAGACTTTTGAAGAAAACTGAATGGGAATAGAAAGGAATACATCTCTTTTCTCCACAGTACGTGAAATCTTCACAAAATTATCCATTATATAGGATAGAAAAGCCTTATAAACAAATGCAAAAAAAAAGCAGAAATAATAAATATGTTATTTTCAGAGAATTATGCTATAAAATTACACAAAAGAAAGGGCTAGAAAAAAGAATAAAAACTAATTGGAAACAAAATATCGTTATCATAAAGAATGAATAGGTCAAAGAGCAAATCATAAAAACAACCAACATTTTCATTAAAGATAATGACAATAAGGAGACAACATACCAAAACTTTTGGGATGCAGCCAAAGTAGTACTTAAGGGACAATTTATGTCTCTAAATGCTTACATCAATAAAACATGGAAAGAGCAGATTAATGAATTATGTATTCAAGTAAGAAAAAAACTAGCAAAAGAACAAATTAATAACCTCCAATTAAAAACCAAATTAGAACTCCTGAAAACCAGAAGGACAATCAATAAAATTGAAAGTAAGAAAACCATTGATTTCGTTTTATAAAAAATCAATAAAATAGATAAACCATTGATTAATTTGATTAAAAAAAGAAAAAAGAAAACCAAATTATCAGTATTAAAAATGAAATGAGAGAGATTACAATGAAGAGGAAATCAAAGCAGTTTTAAGAGTTATTTTGCCTAATGTTCTTCCAATAAATCTGAGGATCAGAGTGAAATAGATGAATATATAAAGAAACAAATTCCAGACTAATAGAAGAGGAAATATAAGGGATTCAAGATGAAAAATGTTATTCACATCCAGTGAAGGAACTGTTGGAGTCTAATTGTAAATAAAAGGCAGGCCATCTTTCATTTTATTTCCTTTATTTTTTATTGTATGTGTGATTACTATCTTTTATTATGACATAAATATAGAAATATGCATGTAAGCACTGGTATAACCTATAACAGACTATTTACATTGCAAGGACAAGGAAGGGAAGAATGGGGAAAATGTCAAAAAATAACTGTCAAAAATTGTTTCTACATGTAAGTGAAAAACAAGAAGAAAAAGAATTTTAAAAGGACTGAGAAGATGATCACAAAAAATCTGGAAAAACTTTTATGAAGTGATGCAAAGTGAAGTGAAAATAACAAGAGATCATTGTACACAGTGACAACACTAATGTATGATGGTCATTGGAAAATAACTTAAATATTATCAGTAAGTCACGGATCTAGGAGAACTCCAAGACTCTTTAAAAAAACTGTTATCTAATAACATAGAAGGAACAGAAGGAATCAAATGCAAATTGAAACATACCATTCCTAATTTTGTGTCCTCCATGAATTTTTATCTAATCTAAACAATATGTCTTGCTTCACAACATGACAAACATGGAAATATCTTTTATGTAATATCATATGTACAACTTATATCACATTACCTGCCTTCTCAGGTATGGGAGAGAGTTAAGAGGGAGAGAGAGAACATGGATTACTAAATATCTGAAAACAAATGCTGAAAAATTGTTTTGACCTGTAATCTAGAAAACTTATAATAAAGATAAAAATAAAAATAAATTAATACTTGTTTTAAAAGATTGTTTCAACATCTTTTATTTTTATCTTTGTGATATTCAAAAGAAGAATGAAAAAGGATTAATCAGTTATAACTGGGTACATCAACTACACAAAAATAAACATTTCAGAAACTTCTGTATGAGCAATGATGCTTTGTGTATCTAGCTTTAGTTTTCCATTTGGATCAGGAAACCTGGTGAAGTGTTTTATCTTTAGAAACTCAGATCTCCTTCTTGAATATTTTCCATTCCCTGGTATCCTCTAGACACCTTCTGCCTATGCATTTTCTTCTTTACCCTTTCCTTATCTAAACCTGCTCTCAACAAATATCTGATATCAGTCCTTATCTTTGCATATAAATATATTTTAAGTCCTAGAGCTAATCAGAGTATAAAAGACTTTGTCCTTTGTTCAATAAATTTCAATCATTAGTGATTGTTGTTAGAGGTTGGAAATTAATAAGGGACCTTTTGGCAAAGACCTTGAAAAGAAAAATTATAACTAACTTGAGGCAGTCAGTAATGCTTCTTATCTATAATATCTGTAAAGTTTATATTCAGCAAATACCTAATCAAAAATTAGGAAGATAAAAGATCCATTTGAGGATCTTGACTTCTGAGTCTTCTCTTTCTTGGGCTTGCTAGGGATAACATTCTTACATTTCTACATGACATCTAAAAATAAGTATTCAATCTGAGATTAACTTTCAATTTGTGATTAGTAAAAGACATTGAAATGAAACTAATAAAGGATAAATTAATTAGTTGTAGGGCCCTGGGTGAGTCAATTAAACTTTGTGGTCCTTGTTCTCATCTAAAAGATGAAAGGACAGAAGTAAATATTTCTGTTTTCTCTAAAACTTAATGATATTTCCATGAGATATGCTGTTATTTGCAAACAATGAGGAATATTATTTTGCATATGAAATAATGTGTAAATCAATGTTTTTCCATCAATGTATATGTTTAATGACATATATTCATTTCCCTATGTTCTGAAGATGCACCACAGATTGAAGACTGTGAGATGAACTATATCACATATTTAAAACCATACCATTCTTTTTGATTATAAGAAGTTTCATTTTAGTCCTTTAATCTAAAAATTATGCCAAAATATAAGATGGCAGAAATAAATTCCATTTCGGCTGACTTTGGTCAAATATCACTTCTGATATATATTTTGTGAATATTGTTCAACATTAAAACTTAGTAGCAGTTCATCTAAAGTATTTGCTATCACCTATCTTATTTTCTTATTTAACGTCATGTGTCTAGTATTTTTCCCCTTTTCAGTGTATGTTAAGGGGATAGTTTTTGACATCTGAAGATGATAAACCTCAGAACAATTTCATAGACAACTTAAATTATACTTATACACATTTTCTTATATTTCTAAATCATGTTTAATTCCTATTATTAATTTATACTTGAGGAAACTTAATGAAGCTTAATTGTGCTTATCACTTTGTTATAGAGATGACAATCTGATTAAATAATTCATAATAGCTAATCTCTTAGAGTACATGAAGATAACTCATCTGTTGGTTGTCAGATTTATAATAAATACTGCATTCTAAACAATGCATTTTAAAGTATTATAAGGTATAAAAGTATTTCTACTAAGTGGGGAGAAACAAATTTTAAAAAATCTAAAGCACAATTATAACAAAATGATTGTGGCACTTTGATATAGTGTAAAGAATAATAGATTTGAATGCCAAAAATATGAATTCGAATCCTATTTTGCTGTGTGATCATAAATAAATAGTCTATACTTGATTATTTCTTCTGGAAATAGGATTTATAATACTTGTGATTAGTAAAATGTCATCTGTATATAGAATTTAGAAAACCTGACCAATCCACAGGTAGTCATTTGAATTCAACACTGAATTTTCTCTATGACCGTAGTGAACAACTTTGAAAACCATAAATCTCCTTATTTTGTTCTTAAATTGATGGGTTTTTTTCCAGAAGATTCTTCAAATGAATGATTTCTGTTATATCTCCTAATAAATCTTGAATTATTTTGATAGACAAAAAATAAAGCTTATAAGGTGGTATTTTGCTCTATTGAATTAAATGCTTTTTCAAAACCAATAAACCTAGTGGGACCATGCATTCTTTATATCTTTCAGTCAATTGTAAATCTGTGAAAATGTGGTTTCATTATTGAATATTACAAGCAAATGCCTTTGTTCCCAGAAAACCTCTTCTAAGGATGCTTTCAATACATTTATAGATCAATATTTTGTACAGATTGGAAAAATAAGGACATAGTTCAGTAATTACTGATATTGCCTTGGTAACTTTTTTAAAAAAGTATTAATGAGATCCAAAATATATTCTATGTCCTTGGTATCTTTCCTGCCTTCAAAAATTTGGTCTATAAATCTCTCAATGTCCTCACAAGTGTGTTGCCTAAAGCACATATCTCCTCAGTTCGATCCCACTTGAATACAGCTGTTCAAATCAAACTACTTTCCCCACATTTTTCCTCTTTAATACCATTTCTACTTCTTGTATAAGCACATCTGGGACTGAGGTATTTTTGCTCAAGTGTGTTCTTCTACTGTCATTGATAGGAAAAAAAAGGTTTGTTATGTTTGCGAATCTTTTCTGTTTTTCCTGTTGTCTTTGTTATTCCTTCCATTTTTATTCTTAGATACCCTTTTCTTAGTTTACTGTCTTGGAAAAAATTTCTTTAAGTTTGTTTAATCCTCTACTATATATTTCTGCTTTATGATAAAATATTTTACATAATCATTCATATTTCTTTACAACATATAATTTTACATTATAACCCAGTGTTGCTTTTGGGAACTATATTTTTATTTAGCAAGTAAGTTTGTTTACTGACTAAGGTGCTTTCTGAGTTATTTTGGATTCCTATTGGATTTCTTCCATTATATTGCTGAAACTTGAATAAAAATTCTTAAGATGTTTATATAATTTCTCTTGTCATTTCTTTTGTAACATCCTCCCAGTTTTTCCATTGTGGAGGACATGCACTAATTGTATCAAATCCTAGAATTCTGGAAGATGCAAGAAATAGACCTTCCTAGAAAAAAAATCTATAAATGTTCAAAGTATTTTGTTACAATCATCTATAGAGTAAATACCAAGTTGATTAAGAGTATCTGCTACCATGATTATAACCTATTGAGTTTTTGCATCATATATATGTCTATCCCAGATATATATATATCTGGGATAGACAAGACAGATGGACAAATTGATTGGACCCAGGGATCAGCAAAAAGGCAACAGATTGGATTATTTTTATGAGCACTACAAATCTTTAATGACCTATTTTCCAAAACTAAGTTCTATTTTTTAAAAATATTGATATTTTATCAGTTTTTCTGAGTCAATGAAACATGGAATATAGCAGTATGACAAATTCCAAATGAAAAAGGATGCTAGAGTGGTACATGGTATATTTGAGTGGGTTATAGCATTAAACTAGCTAAGAACTTAAAAAATTAAAGGATATAAACTGAAATAAGTGAACTGCTTAAAAATAAGTGAAGAAAGATGACCTGATAACTGGAAAGGTTCAAGGATAACAGGCAGCCAGCCAAAGTATTATACTGATAACTTCAGGTACATTTGGCAGCTTGTTAAAACACTATTTCTTTGCTATCAGAGATTCTCCCTCTCCTTTCTCTTTCTCTTTCTTTTTTCTCTGTCTCACTATGTCTCCATGTCTTTTCTCTGTCTCTGCTCTCTTCCATTTTTTGTCTTTTTTTCTCTCTGTTTCTCTGTCCCTTTCTTTCTTTGTATCTTCATGTCTATTTCTTTTCTCTTTGTCTCTGGATGTCTTAGTGTCCTTTCTGTCTCTCTGCTATCTTTCTCTCATTCTTGTCTCCTTTTCTTTCTATCTCTTTCTTTGCCTCTGTCTCTTCCTTTCTATTTTTCTCAATTTCTATATCTAGCACACAAGAAGTGTGGACAATGTATATTTATAATACATTTGTAAACAAGGATTGAGTGGATTTTTCCTCATCTTCTACCCCTGCTACATTATAGAAATGTTATATATCCCCTAACACCTATCATAGTTGTATTATGCATTATGTGGTTAATTAAAGTTTATTGAAGGAATCTAGCCCCAATTATAAAAATTTGACCAGAGAACACAATATGTAAGTGACAGTATTTGCAATAAGACTTGATAAATAGGCTAGAGACAAATTAAATGGTAAATGGGGTATGTAATTATTTTTCTTATAGGTAATGAAAACCATTGAAGATTACTGAACAGAAGAGAAAAGTAGAGTAAAAAACACATAATCACAGAATTCATAGTTAGAAGGAAGACCAGCAGCCAGTCTAAAACAAACAATATTAGAAGGGACTTCTGCTGTAACATATCTTGGCTTAGATTTTAAAAATATCATTTTTGTATATGTGTGAAGAGTAGACAGAAGAGGGCAGAGTTTGGATGCAGGGAAAGCATTTAGGAGATTTGTCAATAGTTCACCCAAAAGGTGAATAAAGCCTTGACTCAAGTAATTAAAGTAGTAGGATAGATGTGACAGATGAGGAGGCAGTAAGATCTAAGGATTTGGTAACTGAGTGGATATGGATTGATGGAGATTAAAGAATTGCAGACTTGTGAGCAGGAAAAATGGTGGGACTCTTGATGAATGGGGAAGTTGAGATAAGTGGGTTAAAGGAGAAAGATAACTGGTTTTGCATGTGGAATTTGAGATTCCTATTTGATTATCCAGGTGTAAAGTTCTATTTGACAGAGACCTGTCACTGAAGTTTAGGAGAGAAATGGGGTTTGATTATTTATATTTGAGATAAATATGTAATTCAAGTCAAGGGAGCTGATGATATTGATATGTAGAAAAAAAGAAGAGGTTCTAAGATAAAACTTTAAGTTACAACAGCTTATGGGAGAAAATACATGAATATAATCTTGAAAATGAGACTGTGTAGGTTGGTCCCAACAAGTAGAAAGAGTACCATAACAGAAGAGTGTTATGAAAATACAAGAAAGAAAAAAGTAACCAGAAAGAGGGGGTGGTTAACACTGTTAAAACACTGGAAACAGATCAAGTAGACTGAGAACAATTAAATAATACAATATAAAATAAATTTTACTTTCAAATTCTAGATATCTAGTTTGTTACAGACTCATTTACTTCATAATTTCAATTCCCCTCATTTTGCTGCTTTAATTCAAGTACATCCATATATCTATATTTACATATACACTTATATATACATTTGCATATACATAGAGTATCACAAAAATTTTATTTCAGTTTAAACTTTACTAGTTTAAAACTTCATGAAAACTTGAAACACTCTATATAAATATTTGCAAAACCTGACAAGAGAATTAAATGATCAAACAAACAAACAAACAAATAAAATAAATGCTTTAATATTTTATTTTCTTATTGTATTAATTATTTCTTAATATTTAGGGACTATTTCATGAAATCAATATACTATAACATTTTAATAATGTTTATTTATAGTAAGATATATGTTTAGTATTATTACCATACTATGACTAAAATATCCTTTTATCAATTTTAAAATATAAATTTCACCATGGAAATCACTTTTGAATGACATTTTGCGTATAATATAGATATGAGGAAACATATCTAGGGAAAGCAAGAAAGAATACTTTCAAATATGTAGTCCTTTGGGATGGTAGTCAAAAATTCTAGGTCAATTCCTTTTACTAATCAAAAAGCAATTTTCTCTGCCTTTTTACAAGATACTTAATCTCTTTGGACTTATGTTTAGACAGCTATTAAAGGAAAATAGAAATAACACAAAATGTATTGTATAGCATAGCTAATGCATTAAAAGTACTTTGACAGATTTTTAGTTCATAAGAAAGATCACAGAAGTAGTAATTCATATAGTTTACAATGAACTTATTGACTAAATGTCAGATTACAATTTAAAGATAAATTTTACATTCCAAGGACTGGAAAAATTGCTATTGAATTTAAGACTCTTATTTTGTATATACACATATGATATATTCATTATTTATATATATACATTTTAATAGAATAAACCCAGGGGATCTCACTTATTGTTATTTTGATAGCATAAAAGAAAGATAAAATAACATGGGAAAATGTGAAAATTAATAACCCAGCTAAAGTAACTAAGGGAAAAAATAAGTATGTCTTCTGAATGCCTTCTGACTTCACTGATCATGTATTTCTAGTTAGAGACACTTTGTAGTACATCTCCTTTTAGAATGATCCATCCAGCTCGTTTCTTTGACTTTGTTTTAGAGTGAATCTCCTATGTATCATCCAATCCAAGATCCATATCATCATAAAAAGCAATTATTCAGTATATATATATGTGTGTATTATAAATTTATAGGGCTCAGATATGTGTATATAAATATATATCACATACATGTGATATATAGGACTTGATGTATTTTATTAGATAAAATATCTGATGATCTCAGATATTCTGATATAATTTGGATACCCCATTTTAAATTGCACAAGAAAATATTAAATCCTGGTCCAGAAAGATATCCAAAAGTCAAGAATGAGAAGAATGCATTTTTAAAACTGCAAAGATTTTAGGAAAAGTGGATTTATCTCTGTCACACAAAGCCTGGACTAGAAATCAGATTCAATAGCATCAGTTCAAAAATCTCTTTCTTCTTTCTATACTCTTCTCCCAATTCCACTCTTGTCTCTCTGGAACTTCTCCACAATCTATAGCAATCTTCTTAACCTGTAAGTTTATTTTGATTCTGATAAAACTTTGCCTGATTGTCTTGTTCCTCCATTTTAAGGCAAGTACCTAAGTGTGGGAAGCCAATAAGTGATTAGATAAAAATCTGAGACCCCTCTTTTGACCCCTTTTATCCATACCTTTTCTTATTGGAAAAACATAATAGACGTATTGAAAAGCTTTGAGTCCTTAGCAGACCAGCAGCTACTGAGTTAACAATTTTTCTCCTTGATAATTAAGAAGCCTGAACCCTAAAAAATATTACTTAGATAAGTTGGAGGCGGAATTTATCTAACCAGGTGCAGTCCTGCAAATCAAGGCAGAATGCAATCAGTAAACATCTCTATGAAATATATTTCTGCTCCCAGAATTAACCCCTACTAATTGGTGGTGGGAATTTGGCCCTTGCCTTTGTACCCATCTCTCTACTTTTTAGACTTTAATGGGTTGTGTATGATTTGTAACCCCCTCACAGTTGTGACTCTTTCTTTGTGTTCTTTGTTTGAAACCAGTATAAAATAAACTCCAAAACCCATAGAGGTTAGATCAGCATGGGCTAACCACTAGTCTGGTTGTTCTCATTTTCTTTTTCCTGTCTTAACAATCCGACACCATAAAATGCCACTCAGTACCCCTACCATATAGAGAGCTGGCTCCCTATACCTAAGTCAACCATGTCTTCAGTACTCTCTAGGACTCACTCCTGACATTCTGGACTTTCTCCATCATATCCTTACCTTTCCTCACTCCTCTTTTTTTCTGCTTTCTTCCTTGAAAACACACACACACACACACACACACACATACACACACACACACACACACACACACACATTTGTCTCGTATATTTCCTCTATTCGATTAAACTGTCACTGAAGAGACCCACACACACACATCTTTAGGAGTGAACTTTAAAATTTTCAGATTTAATTAATTTTTCTCATAAATATTTGGATTCATTGCTTTATATATAATCACATTGAAGTGAGAAGTTAAGTCATTATCTCTTGGAAATAACCTATAAGGCATGATATCATTATGACAATGTATTTTTAATCTAATAAAATTAAATTCCATGTAGATAAATTTAAAGTTTCATTCTTGGGCTCAAAAATTCAACTTCATAACTACAAGATGGAATACACGACTTGCTAATAGCATATCTGTGCTGATTAAAGAACAAGATAATTAAGCAGATTTCCCTACAAGTGTCCCTGAAACTACAAGTGATGTTATATAGGGCTTCTCATGTGGCTTTGGAAGGGTATGACAGTCAAAAAGAACAGGAAAGTTGAAGAATAAAAAAAGCAGTATATAATAACTAATAAGCAACCATGGAGATCAGTAGATAAAATAATGTTTCTGAGGTCAGGCAGACTGCAGTTCAAATTTGTTATCAGATACTCCATAGTTTTTTTGACCTTAGGTTAAGTCATATAACCTATCTTCCCCAATTTCTTCATCTACAAAAATAGGGATAATAATAGCATATAATTATCAGAGTAGTTGTGTCAAGGAGATATACAAGAATTACAGACTGAGGATGAAGCCTAAAAATTGGGTTAGAAATCTAAGTTTACTATATTTCACATATGAAAGAGAAATTATATCATAATGAGCTAGCATTGTCTTCTTTTCACTCTGGTGATGAAATCTCACAGGAGGAAAGATAAAACACAAGACTTGAGGTAAATAGGATCAAACTGGATGGGCAGGTGAGATTAGGGTAGAGCCCAGAAAAAACTTGACATGTAGGTTCCTCTATAGAGCTACATCAACCTCCAGATTTCCCTAGAGCACCTGAGGTTGAGGAACCTGCATCTGGGGAAAAATGGTTCCCTTCATTGAGAAAGAATTCCCAGAAGGTAATTTGCCTCTCCCATCTCCTCCTATAATTTTGCTTAACACTTTGTAGAGTACCTATGTGAAATGCAAATTTATCTATTCTTTAAACATTTTTTAATAATTCCATTTAATTACTATCAAAATGCTGACATAAAAATTATCACTATTCTTAACAGTTTCTAATTTGTATTTTTCACTATTGTGAATAAAAAGCAAGTGTAAAGGGGAGAGGGAGCAGAATTTATTTTGCTTCAGCTGAAATAAAAACATCAAGAATATGGAACAGGATATCATTCAAAGCAAAAGCAAAAGAAGAAATTAAAGAGATAAATAGAGAAACTACATTATGAGAAAAAGTACCATTAACAATGAAGTAATATCAATACTAAATATATGTGCTAATGGTATAGCATCCAAATTCTTGAAAAGTAATTTAAATTAAAGGAAGGAATAATTGAACTATCCTAGTAGAGAACCTCAACTATTCCCTCTTGGAACTAGAAAAATATAACCAAAAAGTAAATTAAAAAGATGTTAGGGAAATGAATAGAATATTAGAAAAGTTAGATATGATAGACATCTGGAAAAAGCTGAATGGGAATGTAAAATATAGCATATTTTCAAATGCAAATGGCATCTTCACAATAATTAACCATGTATTAAAGCATAAAAACCTCACAATCAAATGAAGAAAAGAAATATTAAATGATTATTTTCATTTCATAATTCAATAAAAATTATATTTGTCAAGGAGTCATGGGAAAAGATTAAGAATTAATTGAAAGCTAAATATTATCATTACTAAATGAATAGATTAAAGAAAAATCATAAAAAATCAATAATTTCATTACAGAGAATGATGATGAGAAAAAATGCCAAAATGTAGGCAATATAGCCAAATCAGTAGTAAGGGAAATTTTTATATCTCTAAACACATCAATAAAATAGAGAAAGAATGGTTTAACAAATTGGGCATGCATTTAAAATTAGAAAAGGAATATATTAAAAATTCCAAATTAAACACTGAATTGGAAATCCTAAAAATAAAAGGAAAGATGAATAAAACTGAAAGTAAGAAAGCCATTGAATGAATGAAGAGGAATAGAAGCTGCTTTTACTGGAAGAAAAAAACAACAACAGTGAAATAGATCAATGAATGGTTAATTTGATTTTCTAAAAAAGGAAAGAAGGAAACCAAATTACCATTATCAAAATTAAGCTAAAAGAGTGAATGGATCAGCAATGAAGATGAAATTAAAGCAAAATACAATATTCATTCCTATTAAAAACATTAGAAAGCATAGTAATAAATGGATATTAACTTTGATAGGTGATAGATGAATGATTGAGTGTGAGGGCCAGGCAATCAGAGGTTAAACCCACCTGAACAGCCACAGGGAGAGGAGAGGAGAGGAGAGGAGAAGAAAGGGAGGGAGGGAGGGAGAGAAGGAGGGAGAGAGAGAGAGAGAGAGAGAGAGAGAGAGAGAGAGAGAGAGAGAGAGAGAGAGAGAGAGAGAGA
>NC_058133.1:88710847-88720228 GCF_016433145.1 Gracilinanus agilis | reverse complement strand
AGAGAGAGAGAGAGAGAGAGAGAGAGAGAGAGAGAGAGAGAGAGAGAGAGAGAGAGAGAGAAGCCCAGCAGGTAAAATAAAACACAGAGCAAACAGATTGTGGTTAGATCTTCCATTTATTATGACAAAGAATAAGATTTTATAGAATGTTGAGTGTTAAGCATTATGTAATGAAAGAGGTATAACTTTCTCATAGAATATTGTTTTTAAAAACACTTTACCCATAGCATTTCCTAAGGCATTTCTACAAACCCAAGCAATTGAGGAATATTGACAAAACTTATGGGTTTACAGGAAGCAGGAGAAAAAAAAGAGACTGGGTCATTTGGTCATGAAATTACAAAAACTTCTTTGGTTATCAAAATAATGAACAACTAAAGGACTATTAGGAAGGAAAATTTCAGGAGATGGCTTTATTTGTATTACAGTTGGTCAATACTTTTTCAGTTGCTATTTTGAGACTGTGACCTTCCAAATGAAATCTCAGGCAAGTTCATAAGTATGTCTTTATGGCTACTTTTCCTCAGTGGGCCCACTTTGTCTTTAGGTTACTTCATATATCTTCACATTCTTAAACTGTTAGTTTCTATCAAATCATTAGTAATAATTTTTGGTATTGGAGATATTCTAGTAGCCTTTCCAATAAGATCAGATTTGAAGCAAGGATGCTCATTATCAATATTATTATTTAATAGTGTTGAAATAATTCACAACTTCAACAAACTTTCAAGATATAAATTAAGCCCACAGTTGACAAATGCTAGAGTAGATGAAGGGAAATACATACACTTACTACTGTTGGTGGAGTTGTAAACTAGTTCCATCATTCTGAAGAACAATTTGGTATTCTGCCCAACAAATATCAAAATGCATACTCTGTGACCCAGATATACCACTACCAAAGCTGTATTTCAAAGTGATAAGTTAAAAAAGGGAAAAAATCTATATAAAAACATACCTATATCTATATATAAGCTCTTATATTGGCAAAGAATTGGAAAATGAGGGAATACTCATCAATTGGAGAATGGCTAAACAAGTTGTGGCATATGATTGTGATCAATTAGTATTTTTCTATGAGAAATCACAATTAGGATACATTCAGAAAAAAACCAAATTGATTGCTCATGGGTAGGACGAGCTAACATAATAAAAATGGCCATCCTACCCAAATTGATTTACTTATTTAGTGTTATACCTATCAAACTACCAAAAAACTTTTTAACTGAATTAGAAAAAACTATAACAAAGTTCATTTGTAAGAACAAAAGACCAAGAATATCAAGGGAAATAATGAAAAACAATATGAAGGAAGGGGGCCTAGCAGTACCAGATCTTAAACTATACTATAAAGCAGCAGTCATCAAAACAATATGGTAGTGGCAAGGAGACAGAAGGGAGGATCAGTGGAATAGACTTAGGGTAAGCTACCTCAGCAAGACAGTCTATGATAAACCCAAAGAATCTAGCTTTGGGGACAAAACCCCACTATTTGACAAAACCTGCTGGGAAAATTGGAAAACAATTTGGGAGGGGGCAGCTGGGTAGCTCAGTGGATTGAGAGCCGGGCTTGGAGACGGGAGGTCCTAGGTTCAGGTTCAGCCTCAGACACTTCCCAGCTGTGTGACCCTGGGCAAGTCGCTTGAGCCCCATTGCCTACCCTTACCACTCTTCCACCTATAAGTCAATACACAGAAGTTAAGGGTTTAAAATTTAAAAAAAAAAAACAATATGGGAAAGATTAGGTTTAGATCAACATCTCACACCCTACATCAGTGATTCCCAAAAGGGGGTGGGGGCAGTGATGGTCACAGATGCACTTATCTTTCCTATTAATCGCTATTAAAATTTTAAGAAAATTAATTTCCAGGGGGCTAAGTAATATTTTTTTCTGGAAAGGGGGCGGTAGGCCAAAAACTTCTGGGAACCACTGCCCTACACCAAGATAAATTCAGAATGGGTGAATGACTTGAATATGAAGAAAGAAACTATAAGTAAATTAGGCGAACACAAAATAGTATACTTGTTAAATCTTTAGGAAAGGAAAGATTTTAAAACCAAGCAAGAGCTAGAAAAAATTACAAAATGTTAAATAAATAAGTTTGATTACATTAAATTTAAAAAGTTTTGCATAAACAAAACCAATGCAACCAAAATAAGAAGGGAATCAACAAATTGGAAAAAATATTCATAACAAAAAACTCTGACAAAGGTTTAATTACTCAAATATACAAGGAGATAAATCAATTATACAAAAAAATCAAGCCATTCCTCAATTGATAAATGGGCAAAAGACATGAATAGGCAATTTTCAGATAAAGAAATCAAAAGTATCAATAAGCACATGAGAAAGTGTTCTAAATCACTTATAATTAGAGAAATGCAAATCAAAACAACTCTGAGGTACCACCTCACACCAAGCAGATTATCTAACATGACGGCAAAGGAAAGTTATAAATGCTGGAGGGGATGTGGCAAAATTGGGACATTGATGCATTGCTGGTGGAGTTATGAATTGATCCAACCATTTTGTATGGCAATTTGGAACTATACCCAAAGGGCTTTCAAAGACTATCTCCCTTTTGATCCAGCCATAGCACTACTTGGTTTATACCCCAAAGAGATAATAAGGAAAAAGACTACAAAAATATTTAATTCCACATTCTTTGTGGTGGAAAAAAAATTGGAAAATGAGGGAATGTCTTTCGAATGGGGAATGGCTGAACAAATTGTGGTATCTGCTGGTGATGGAATACTATTGTGCTCAAAGGAATAAATAACTGGAGTAATTCCATGTGAACTGGAAAGACCTCCAGGAATTGATGCAGAGCGAAAGGAGCAGAGCCAGAAGAACACTGTACACAGAGACTGATATACTATGGTAAAATAGAATGTAATGGACTTCTGTACCAGCAACAATTCAAGGATCCAGAGCAAGGCTGAGGGACTTATGAGAAGGAAAACTAGTCACATTTGGAGGAAGAACTGTGGGAGGAGAAACACAGGAGGAAAACAATTGCTTGAACACATGGGCTGATGGGGATATTATTGGGGACGTAGACGCTAAATGATAACTTTAGTCCAACTATCAACTATAAATAATATGGAATTATGCCTTGATCAATGATATATGTAAAACCCAGTGGAATTGTGCTTCGGCTACGTAGGGTGGGGGGATTAGGGGAGAGGGAAACAACATGAAACATGTAACTATGGGAAAATATTCAAAATAAAAAGTTTAAATTTTTAAAAAATGAATATACTATGTATTACGTATTAAGTCTTGAACACTTTTGAATGAGTGAATTCAATTTCCGTTTTTGTCTTCCTTGCTGGAGAAAATATGATACCATTGCAGTATTTGACATGTTAATGGTCACTAAAGAATTCAAAGACAGAGTCAAGGCTGGAGAAGAGCACCTGAAACAAATTGATATTTTTTTACCTTTTTTCAGATACATAAATTCAGAGCAGCTAATATACAGAGTGAATAAATAATATCAGAATGATCTGGGTTAATTGAAACCTTTTAACTCACTTTACATACATGTGGTTGCTTGGATCACTGTAAAGCTAGATAAACAAACCTTTCTTACTGTCAGTGTGGTATCTGGAAATCCTCAAGCTTACAAGCTTGTCCTAAAATTTGGGGTTCATAAGATCTTACTAGGCTACAAGTTGGAGGGTTTAGATTCCATGTTGACATTACGATGAGTCTTTTAGCCATGTAGTAGGAAAAGTGGAAGGTAATGTGTTGAAACATTTTTTCAGTCATTTCTAATTATAAAAAATAATGATAAATGTATTTATTTATTCAAGGTGTGCACTCAAGAACTCTAGAGCAGTTATAAGTAATTTGTTCCTCACAAGTGTCTTTTTTTATCTCATCCCTTTGGGTGTTTCCCCCTATGTATTCTGAGATTGAAAAAAAATAGTGAATATGTTTGTTAATATCCACTTTTCCTACTGAGTCTGGCCAAAGTCTCCAAATGTAAACATCTATGAATTATTAGCTTCTTTTGGGAAAATCTTTTCCCTCTTTACTACTAGTGTTATATGCAAAAGAGGAAAAAAAATAAAGAAAAAGATCGTTCAGAGCCAGAAGCTTATAAATGGCCACCTGAAAAGATAAGGTTTCATTTAAATATCAAGAAAATAGAAAACAGTGCAAAGTCCTCACTTTTTTCCTCAATCTTTTAGGAATATATGAAAAGTTCCATAGGTTTACTGTTTTTTCTTTCAGCCTCATGCAGCATGTTCAAGATTTGTGGATCCATTCTTTACTAGGTTGGGCAAGTTTCTTTGATGAGCCTCTGAAATGAAATAATACCCACAGTAATCAGAAATTTTAAATATCTTAAAGAACACTCTAAAAGAACAAGTTTAAATGCTCTTTCTTCAAGCATGCTGTTATTTTCTACAAAATTCCATCATGTTAACAAACTTCACTATGAAAGGTAAAATGAAATTTAACCACTTGTACAAACAAAAATGTAAATAGTTTTAATTATTACTGTGCACAATTTGGCCTTATTCAAGACATATCTGAATTAAGGAATCAGAACATCCTCTGGTTTCCAAAAAATTCTCAAATCCCAGATTCATGTCCTAAAATTGTGAGTAGTTTTCCCTCTTTTGACTCTCTTATTTTTGTTTCATAATCCAGGTATGCATAATTGATTAATTTTCATTATAATTAATGGAGCTAAAATTCAAATATGGTGAATAGCATTTCCAAAAAGGTTGAGGAAACAAAATAATGCAGAGAGCAGAAAATTTATTAGAAATTATATTTTCTTCATATAGTTCAATGATTATTTTCTCACAAAGACTAAGTGGATTATTAGCAAATTAAATGTCTTATGTAACATAAAATATGACATTTAGTGTTCAAAACATGTTGCATTTGTTTTTATTCAGGTAAATATTTTGTAAATTTATAAAATTATAAAATGCTTTTTATGGATTGAACCTTCCAAAGAGCCTTGCAGTATTGCTAGTAAAAAAGAAATCTTATATCTGCAATTTGAGATTCATACCATTAAATTTTTATCAGTAGCTCTTGTAACAAATTAATTTTTAATTTTTTAAGATTTTGGTGACTAAAAGGTCAGAGATTTTTCTATTTCTAAGAATTTTGTATTTCTCAAAATAATAAACCTGTATTAATATATTACTACCAGTTTTAACAAACATTCTATAAAATATATATAGTAAAATACATAAAATTAAAGCAAATATTTATACAAAATGAGCTTTATAGGTATATTGAGTATGTTATAGTGGAAAGTGTGTTTGACCTAAAGTCAGAAAGACCTGGGTTTGAATATTGCCCAAGACAATTGTTCCTAGGCAAAACATTTAACTGCTCTTGTCCTCGGTTTCCTTGTCCTTAAAATAAAAAAGATTAAACTCAATGATTTTTAGGATTCTTCTAATTCAAAATCTATGATTCTGAGAGATCTTCCAAATACTCAATACTTTTTTTTTTATCAATGTGATTAGTACTGTAATCCTGTAATCCTCCTTAAGCTCCAACCATGAAATTTTACTATAGAAAATTTACCATAGAAATTTTAAATTTATTTTAAAAATAAGTATTAAATTTAGACATTTAAGTGAGTGTTCTTTTTTAAAGCCCTAACATCTGTTAACTATACCTTCCTTTTTGTCCGGGGATGTTACAAGTAAATCCATTTATTATTATTTTTCATTTTTAGAAATGATTGAAAAAAGTGTTTCCACACATTCCCTTCTACCTCTCCATCAATATTTCCTTTCCCTTAAAACTATTATATACTCTTCTTAAACGATTAAAATTTTTTTGTCTTAATGGTGACAAATCTTTATCCTGTCAAGTGATTTAAGTCAAGTCTCATTGACTCATCACCATTTATGAACCTGTAAGAGTGTTAAGCAATCATCTCATCCAACTTTGTATCCTCATTTTAGAAATGACAAGTCAGGGTCAACAGAGATTATGAACTGGATCACATAGATAGTAAGTTATAGAACCAATATTAAAATCCAAGAATTCTAATTCCAAAGGCTGTTTTTTGATCAAGTTATGTGATTAAACTGTATAATACCATTTAAGTCTAAACACAAAGTATGTCAAAGTAATAAGACTGATGACGTTTTTGCTCAGGTCATAAACTGACAATGCAATTCTCAAAAAGCTTCCTGACAATATGAATAATGAATGAAAGGATAAACAATTCAATGAAATAAAAATGTCTATTAAGCACTTAATATATGCCAATGAATTTTATAAGTAGATAGAAAAATAGAAAAATCAAATAGAAAAGTCAACTAGTTCCTGTACTCAAGAATATAGTCTCTTTTTAAAACAAAATTTTATCGATAACTCATTTTTAAATTACTTAAATTTTGCCCAGTATTTCTCTGTCATCCCTCTCATAGAGAAACATACCATATAACAAAGCATAATTTTAAAGATTAAAAAGGAAAAAGAGGAGGAAAAAAGTCAGCAAAAAAACCTCATTCATCAGACAAATCTGAAAATGTATAAAACATTCTATACCTACAGGTCTCCCACCTGGCCAAAGGAGTGTCAGAGTTTTGTTTTTTTTTTTCTTTTCCTTGGAGTCATATATGTTTCCTCTAATTTTACAAAATTTACTTGCAGTTGTTTCATGGTAGTAATTGTGTACATTGTTTACTTATCTCTGCTTATTTTACTCTGCATAAAACACTGTTGTCTTTCTATGCTTCTCTGTATTTATCATATTCAACCTTTCTTATAGAACCACAATATTTTATTCCATTCATGTACCATAATTTAAGTGGCCATTTCCAGTCAATAGATTCCTTCTTGGTTTCTTGTTCTCTGTCACTACACAAACAAACAAACAAACAAACAAACAAATGTCTGGTGCTAATAAGGCAAGTAGACAGTATAATGGACAAAATTCTGTGTCTGAAATCAGGGAGACCAGAGTTCCAATCCAGTCTCAGACACTCAGTAGCTGTATGACCATGGGTAAGTCATTTAACTTCTTTTTTTCCTCAGTTTTCTCATCTATAAAATGGGGATAATAACATCGGTGTTATAGAATTGTTGGGTTCAAAATAGATCATTGTTAAATACTGAGCATGTTGTCTTACATATAGTAATTATTATGTTACAGCTATTATTATTATTATTATTACTTTCTTCTTATAAATTACCTCCTTAGGGTACATACCTAGTAGTATAGTATAATCTCTGGGTTAACATGTATGGACAGTGTAGTTGCTTATTTTTGTAACTCCAAATTGTTTTCTAAAATAGTAATATGTACATCATCAACAATTCATTAATATGGTTATATTCCCCCCAAGACATTCCAATATTGATTATGCCTACCTTTTGTTATCTTTGCCAATCTGTTTAAAGTTATTATAATTTCCATTTTTATTATTAGTATTAATTCATTATGAATAACAAGTTAATAACTAGAGTATTTTTCTTTTACGAATTGTTTATATCCTTTGATCAATTATCTATTGAAGAATAGAGTATGTGTATGTCAGACATGTATGCAATATGTGTAGATTTTAATTAGCTACAGATATATAAATATGTTTATAGATATATGGGATACAAAGGAGTTATCTTTGAAATGTATTACCAAGTTACTTTTTCCGCTACACAACAAAATCTATTATTATCCTAAATGCATTATTTCGGCCACTCACATATAGTCCACTAACAGAACTTTATCTCAAGGAATCTACCAGCCTCAACCTCCCAAGCAGATGGGATTATAAGCATGCACCACTAATTCTGGTATAATACTACTACTGCTGCTAATAATAAACAGCACTTATTCTTGAAGAAATTTCCCTATTATTTTTTGGAAAACAACTTTTAAGTCAAATAGATATTTATTTTCTCTCTTCCTATAGCATTCAACATGTGGTACTAATTATCCATATTCACCTATTTGATGAATAAATGTAATGATTTTCACTCACAACAGTTTGTTATAGGCACATGCTTCTTTTCTCATCCATGACAGTATTTATAATGTTGATCTCTGATTATGAATTAATATTTCAAATATATAACATTATAAAATAAGCTATGAAGCTAAACACTGAATGATGTTTCCAATTTTTAAATACTAACTATAGGAATCAAATAATATTTGGCTAATCTATTTTAGTCATTCCAATATTCAACTTCATTTTAAAAATTCATTTATCTGATTGATCCACTCTAACCACTCTATACATCACTACAAAATTGGATCTCTCCCTGCTCCCACTCTTTTTGTGTTTCCACTTTAGAACTTTCAAAACAGTCTAGAATCTTACAGGATTCCTATTGTGTAGGAATTCCAAATTCTAAAACAAACAGTAAGACTCATTTTTGATTCTCTCTATGGTTTTCCATGGTAGCAGTATCGTGTAAAATGTAGTTCCAGATTTCTGACCTTGTTATTCTATTTTAGAATTTTGCACAATGGTTATATGTAACAATCAATTTCCATAATATCCAGCATTGCATGACAGTGTGCAATTTGATTAATGTGCTATTTCAGTAAAGTTCATAATGATGCCTGCTGTGAATATGAAACTACATTTAATGAGCTAGAATGAAAATAATAAATGTTAATAATAGAAAATATTTTAATATAAACTCTAAGTGCTAATTTTTGACATTATTATTCTTAAACTTCTCCCCTTTAACAGTTTTGAAACACAAAACAAAAATATGTTCTATGATTAAATTTTTATTTTATCACAGAGAATTTGTTTTATTGACAGATTGTTTATTAAAACCAATAAGACCATGGGAAAGGGGTGTTCATTTTAGCTAGCCTCACCTCTCATGAAATTACTTTTTCTATACATTTATCATTATCTCACAAGATATTTACAAAAATTTGACCAAATACCAAAATATTTATGATACAGATAAAGTAGTTCTCTGAAGGAATGAGGGAATGGTGTAATATGGAAATATGATGTTGCTAATGAAGCTAATATTTGACTTGTATTTGAGGGCACTGGGTGGTCTCAGTTGAGTCCTTTAGGCAGGGAGGCTATCTTTTGTACAGGATGACTTGGTCAGCCAGAAATTGTGTAAGCCTGACTGAAAGGTTCAAGTCAGCCTCCCTGCTATCTCTAGAGCTCCCTTGAGGGGAGGAGTAAAGAGCCCCCATCCTTCTGGAGAGAAACTCCTACCCTACAGGAAATGAAACCTGGTTGACTTCCTGACCAAGATGGATGCCTGGTTTAGCCCTCAGGAAATAAAGGAAAGTTATCTTTCCCTCTTCAGCCTTTGCCCTAGATGTTGGTACAATGAATCACCAGAAGCTCTTTGAATAAAATGCCAAAGGGGTTTATTAAAGCCAAGGGTAAGCTGAGGGA
>NC_058133.1:88663975-88710754 GCF_016433145.1 Gracilinanus agilis | reverse complement strand
AACAAGGTCTGGGAACTAATTGCTAGAGTTGAAACCAGTGCTGGGGGGGTGGGGGGTGGGGGTGGGGTGGGTCACAGAAGGAAGAAGTCAGGCTGAGGGAACCAGCCCTCAGCCAGGGATAAATTTCACTGCCCTGATGTAATAGGGTCTAGCAGATTACACAAAGAGGTGATAGCTTGGTTTAAGGTTGTCCCTGCTTGCCTATAGAAGCTAGTACCCATAATCTCCACCCCCCAAAATTCCCTCCTCCCAGGGCTCAATGGGGAGATCCAGGGATAGCAGGATGTCAAGGGAGAGGTAAAAGGAAATCAGCCAAAAGCCCAAAAGCCAAAAGCAGAAAGCCCTTCAGTTGGTACTCCAGGGGTATTTATAGTCCAGCTCTAATGGTTTGGCCATGAGACCTGCACTCTGGCTTGAGGCAGTATTGAAAACAAGTTTCCTTGAGTACCTATTTAGGACTCTTCAGTTTTATCATGCTTCCTCTATAGAAGCATACTTTAATTCCTTTTCGAATTTAGATGTATAATATGAACCCCTTCTTTCTTATTAATTCAATCAGATTTAATTTGTAGATATCTGTTGGTGTATACTATCAGATGAGGACAGCTAATGTGGGCCTAGTTTATAGCTAGGTCCTAACTTATAAATGTAACTCCATGTTTGAATACTGATTAACCTATCTGTGTTGAAGATTCCATATACCTAAAATTATTTTAATCAGAATCACTTAGGCAAAGAATGCAAGGTTCTCGTGATCATAATCAATAACCTGTTTCAATTAATCCAGTCATGCAAAGTTATCAAACTTTTCTAATCACATGTCCTTTGTCATTAAGGAAGATTATGGTCCTGGTCATCCCTGAATTGATTGCTCTTATCACTTGGTCTCTGTGAATCTTCCCAGATATAAAAATTAGATAGAATGGCAAAAAACCAGAGATCTGAGTTCTCAATGAGAGTATTCATCTCTCTGAACACAGGTACTATTACCTATCTGCCAGTGGGATAAAGGAAATGTGAAGTCAGAAACTTAAAAGTCTGGAAGTAATAAAATTACTAATTCTTCAGTCTCTACTTGTGTTCCCTCAATTTCTTGGTACCACTCCCATAATCTTCTAACCAGTAATATCCAAGTGATAGTAGAAAAACTTAATAGAATATAATTTTTGACACAAATTCAAAGGATCTTAATATGCATATTGCTCTCCAGAGCAATTTTTGCAATTCTATCCTCAGTGTATCCGAATGTATCAAAGAATATTTCATATGCAAATAAAAAGTTTTATACTTTTGCAACTATTTTGGAGCATTTCCAGTTTTCTTAGGTTTTTCTGTATAAAATTCTGTTTTCATCCTGCTTGAGATTCCCAGAGTTATGAGTAAAGAAGATTCAAATATCTTAGTTAATCATGGATCTAATTATTCTGTGCACCTTCAGGCTAGGGAATCAGGTCTTATTTTTTTGACCTACTTCAGATAGTCTTCTTAAGACTACCCAGGGAGAGATTCAACCTCTGAAGTTTAGACAAATGAGAATGTTCTATGATGATTCAGTAGAAAAACATTACTTACTCAGGACATAAACTATTATGATATAGATTCAAAAGAAAAACTTAATTTAATTTATAAAATGATAAATTTAAACTGAATATATTCTCCATCTCCATTCTCTGAAAGCCCTAAGACAAATTCTTTACCTTATAAGATTTAGAGAAATTTCATTTTCTTAAAATTCATTAAAAATAACAACTTTTTAGGAATAAGTTTCATGCCCACAATGTATGCCTTTACAATAAACATACTGGTCAAACCATGAGATCCAAGCCTTTGGAAGAATTCACTATTCAATAAAAACTTCTGGTTTTTATTGGAAAATAGTATGGCAGAAACTAGACAGAGACCAATATGTCATGCCAAATGCAATAGCAGCAATGCAATGACCCAAGACAATTCTGAGGGATTTATGGAAAGGAACACTACCCACATTCAGAGGAAGAACTACAGGAGTGGAAACACAGAAGAAAAACAACTGCTTGAACACATGGGTTGATGAGGACATGATTTGGGATGTAGACCTGAAAGGACCACACCAATGCAACTATCAGTAATATGTAAATAAGTCTTGACTGACCACGCATGTTAAAACCAGTGGAAATGTTAGTTAGCTATGGGGAGGGGGTGGCTTGAGGGGGTGAAGGGTAAAGTAAAAACATGAATTATGTAACCATGGAAAATTTTTCTAAAAATAAAAAAATAATTAAAAGTAAATTAAAATTAAATTAAATTTAAAAAGAAGGCAAACAATAAACTGGGAAAAGCATATTTATAGCAAATGTCCCTGAAAAGAGACTCAAAAATATAACAATAATTGAGTCAAATTCATAAGAATACATAACATTTCCAAATGGACAAATGATCAAAGGATGTGAACAGGCAATTCTTAGATAAAGAAAATAAAACTACCGTTAGTTGTCTAAAAACAAACAAAAAAACAACCTCCAAATCATTATTAATTAGAGAAATGCAAATTAAACCAACTCTGAGATAGCACCTCACAACTATTAGACTAGCTAATACGAAATAAAGTAAAATGATAAATGCTAGAGGACAAGTAGAAAAATTGAGACACTAATATAGTGATGATGGAGTTGAGAAAACTGATATAATCATTCCGGAGAGCAATTTAGAACCATGAGCAAAGGGCCATCAAACTGCACATACCCTTTGACCCAGCAATGCCATTACCTGGTCTGTATCCACATGAGATCAATAACAGGGACAAAGGACCTACTTGTACCAAAACGTATAAAGCAGATCTTTTATGGTAGAAAAGAATTGGAAACTGAAGGGATGTTCATCAAATATGGAATGGCTGATAGAATATTATTATGCCATAAGGAATAAAAAAACAAGATGATCACAAAAAAAACCTTGAAAAAGTATAAAAGTGGTGCAAAGTGAAGTGAAAACAAGCAGGAGAGTGCTATACACAGTAACAGCAATAAAGGATAATGATCAACTATGAATGACAACTATAATCATCAATTAAAGGATCTAACACAACACAAAATAATTCATTATGAAAAAGGCTATCCACCACCATAGAAGGAAGTAGCAGTGTCTGAATGCAGATTCAAACATATCATCCTTCACTTTATTTCTTCTGTGATTTTTTTCTTTAGTGTAAGTTATATCCACCTTGTTTTACATGACTGACATGGAAATATGTATTATATAATAACACTTGTACAAACTAAATTCTATTACGTCTAGTCTTGGGGAGGGAGGATGATTGAGAGGCAGAGAGATACATTGATCACAAAACCTCAGAAAATGATTATTAAAAATTGCATGAACATGTAATCTGTGAAGAAAAGAAAAAATGGTCTTATGATAAATTAAGTGTTGGGTTCATGACCAAGTACACACTAAAATTGAAAGTTTGAATTTAAAATGAAATGAGCCAAAATGTACAAAATTAGGAAAATTACAAAATGTACAAAATGAAAAAATTTAATGTAGCTTGATATTTAACTAGTTGTAAAGTCATTTTATTGGTTATTCACTATAGCAAATTAGTTTTAGAATGCTTTTTACACTTTGTTCTCATACCACCTTTACAAAATTTAAAACTGGAAAACATCATAATTCCTGATCTAGTCTTAACTTCTTCTACAGAAGATAGTGGAAAGAGAAATCCAGAAAGAATATACTTTTTCCTTTTCTTCTAATTTGCAAATGAGAGCTTTGTCTATTAGATAGACCAAAAGAATAGAAAATCTAAACAGTTAAAAAAAATAGTGCATCCTTTTATTTTTTGGCATCAAATAACCACACAGATATTCTACCAATTAGTTGAATACCTTTTTTGGCATTATGAAGACATAACTTCTGTGAAGAAACAATGTTTTGTTGAAAGAAATTTTACAGGTTTTAAAATGTTTTAAATGTTAAGTTCTGGAGGAAAAAAATGTGCTATTTCCTTAAAAAGTGAGTGGTCTTTTAAAGATTGGACTGAATCAGCAAGGCAATCAGAGGGTTTAAGTAGTGTTTAGAGAACTCAGTCCCACTAATTGGGAGTACTACAGAGACAATTTAATGACTCTTTTTATTAATTTATTATCAGAAAAAGTTCTGCTCTGCCAGAGGCTACTCAAGAAAAATTTAAGTTGAATTGAAAATTGGTTTTGGTTCAAGCCTAAGGTATACTCATAAATGGTATTTATAGGGGAAGAGGTGTTAGTATTGGTAGTAGCAGCAACAGCCATATAAATAATTGACATTTTTGTACATTTCCAAAACCTTAGTGCAACTTTAAGTTATTAAATTTCCTTGGAACATCCTATATTGAATCTCAAAGTTTACAGAACACTAGGCATAAATCAGTGGTTCCCAAACTTTTTTGGCCTACTACCCCCTTTCCAGAAAAAATATTACTTAGCCCCCTGGAAATTAATTTTTTTTAATTTTAATAGCAATTAATAGGAAAGATAAATGCACCTGTGACCATCACCACCCTCTGGATTGCTGCAGCATCCACCAGGGGGCAGTGGCGCCCACTTTGTGAATCACTGGCATAAATTATTTTATTTCATCCTTATGATAACACTTTTGTATTCATTACCATGAACATCAATATTCACATTTTTCAGATAAAGAAAGTGAGATTCAAAAATTACATACAGTATACCCAAAATCATTCTAATAACACTCAGAGGTGGGTCACAATGTAAGTCTCTCTTTAAATAAATCTGTTATATCATGCTGACATTCCAAGCTATATTGAGCCATGATTGAGAATAAATTAAAGTTTGTCTTAAAAGTTTCAAAATATATGTATTTCTTTAAATATTGCTATGAATAAATTTATATTAATCACTATCTGAGATTCAGCATGCCATCACAGCTAGAGGTTCATAACCATCTTTTGACACATACTAATTTGTCATATGACACATATCAACATGTCAGTAGAAAATTATCAAGTCATATTATTTGGCCTGTAATGGACACCTAATATCCTCTAAGTTTTAACATCTAACCTGTCTTTACAATCTGCAGATTACTACTGTCAATTGCTCTACTAATGGACTTCTGGTTCTTGTCAACACTACTGCTGAATTCTTAGGACCTTCTGGTCTTTCCAGATACACTATAGCTGAACTTACTTTTCTGCTTATTCCCTCAAAAATTATGCTATGAAAACTTTGAGAACTTGAAGTGCTGGATTTTTCTCTTTGTATCTCCAATACCTAGGATTATTTTGGCACATAAGAAGTTCTTAATAAATGCTTTTTAAAGTCATTCATTTTGATGCTGTTGATAAATTTAAGATCATAGTTTTGTCAGTCATCACCCTAACTTTGAAACTATCATATTCTCCAAACTGGTAACTATGTTATCAAAATTTGTAACTGGGTAAAGAAGGAAGTAAACAAAGCATTTAACAACCACCCAGCATGTTATATCCCACTTATTTGTTTAGTTTAATTTTCTTTTCTTTTTGTCAAAGTAAGATAGCAGATGTATTTTTCTGTAAACGAAAGTTTTCTGAAAGTCAGAATTCAGTTGACGGAGGCAACTATTCACTTTGACCAATGTGAGCTATCAGCCTTTTATTGTCTTCCTTCTTCCATATATTTCTTCCCTGTGTTGTCAAGGTGAGAACACAGTGTGGCTTTGGTATTTGGATGTCTTCCATCAAGAACAATGAAAATCCCAGTATTTTCCAGAAGATGGAGCAGAAGAAAAATTTTATTTGTGTGTCAAACTGATGCGAATTTCTTATTTCTTAGTCTCACAAAAATGTAGGGAGTGAAATATAAAAATAGACATAAAATCCAGTAGAAAGTTCTTCTATCAGGGACCATAGAAGAAAACAGACATAATTGGAACATAGAACAATGAAAGCAAGGTGCATAGATGAAAATTCTACAAATGCAAGAAAAGACCATTAAAGAAATATAAGATTGTGGAGAATATTAATTGAAAATAAGAGGTGAAATATGAGCAGGCTTGAGAAAGCAGGAAAAAGATTCAAAAGAGAATAATAATTGTCATGAGAGTAGAGTTAAGACAAGGTAAAAAAATAACTGAAAGGAGATAGGCACAAAAACTAAAACAAGAGAATAAACTTTTATTTGATGGATAAAGACTTAATTAGAAGAAAGGGAAAAAATGTCCAAAGCAGAGAAACTAAGTGAATGAAAGATAGAAATAAAAAATGGAAGCAATTATTAGCATTAATTAATTTAAATAAATTATTGTTGTGAGAAAAGGCCTGGAAGAAATGGTAGAAGATATTTGTTGATGAGAATTACCTCCCATCTAACTAGTTTTGAGAGATAATTAACATTTAGAAGAAGTTATTTTAATTTAATATGTGTTAAGCAAATCTCTTAGTAGCAAATATATTAATATTGAGAAATAAACTAAAAATATACCACATACATGAGTCATTTTAGAAGGCAAAGTGTAACTTGATTTTATGATCATCAAGTTCCAAGAAAAGAGAAAATTTGTTCAAACATAAGAGATATATCAGAAATGCACTTAATGTCAGTCATTTATGAAGTTACAATAAATGGTGTGCGACTGTCATAAAAGTACGAAAGTAAAGAAAAAAAAAATCCATTAAGGTACTGGACTTTTTCTTTTCCTAGTCTCCTCTCTCCTGGAGTATGAAAATTTCTCTTATTTTTTTTATATTTTATTTTTGTTATTAACTCAATAAACATTAACAATTAACTAAGAGTGATAGCAAAAATGCAAAACATTCAACTTCCAAAATTCCTTGTTATCTATTCTGAGAACTTTTAAAAAATCATTTCTGTTCTTTTCTTTTCTTTTTTGTGTCACTGTCAGTACCCAACAACTCTCACTCTTACCTAAAGCCCTTCTTTGTAGCAAATAAACATTTAAACAAATAAATCTTGTACTACCTTATCAAACTCTATGGCAACCAAGCATCTCTTCTCCAAGCCTAGCCTGAGCTTCTCCAAAACTTGTGTTAGGAAGAAAGCACATTTGGGGAGTTTTGAGTAGCTTCTTGGTCAAGAAAGCCAGCATCTGAGCCTTTTCCAGACCCATAGCCATGCCTGACTGCCTGAGATTAAGAGAGCAGACTCAAGGCATGTCTGGTGGATCTGAATATGCACTTCTAGAGCTAGAGTCCAGGTCAGATCCAACATGGAAACTTAGTTTTAACTTAGCAGAGAAAGTAGCTTTATGACATACCAGGCAGGCTTCAGTGCCTATAAAAGTGGCCAAATTCATACCATTCTTCATTTTATTTCCTTCATGAATTTTAGTTTAGTGTAAGAAATATGTATGTGTCTTCTTCCACAATATGAGGAACAAGGAAATATTTGTTATATGATGATATATATGAAGAAGAAGGAGGGAGGGAAAGGATGGAGAGGACGTGGATTGCAAAATATCGGGAAATGAATATTTAAAAATTGTATTGACATGTAATCTGTAAAAAAAATAAAATTTATAAATATAAAAGTGGACAAAGTCAAGCAGTGCAACAATATTTCTTGGCAAAATCTATTCTGGGAAGTCCTTGAAGTCTGTGGTAGGAATCCAGTATGGGAATAAACTTTCAAGCCAGGCTGGACGTAAGGAAGATAGAGGTCTCTAAATCCCATGACAAGAATGACCCTCCGGACAGATCTTAGCACTGAAACAATCTCAGAATCCCTTGAAGGAGAGAACTAGTCTATCCCAAATTGATAGGCCCACATCATTCAGTTGAAGAGCTTCACTTAACTGCAGCTTTCTCATCCAAGCCCCAGTGGACAAGTCAAGGAATATTCTATACACCATGAGAAAACCACTACCTTTGTTGAAGAGATATTGAGGGGGTAAATCTAGAAAATAATACCTATCTTACAAAAAGATAGTAAATCAGGGGAAAAAATTCCCTCACCATAAGAATTGTAAATATAAATGCAGTTTCTTATAGGAACCAAGAAAGACAGACTAGACAGGAATGGAAGGAAGGACTGGCAGTGGAAATTATTAATTCTGTGTTTCCATGAATCATATCCTTTTATATGTTTCCTTTGTCACTGTAACTCCCTCTTTACAAATAAGAAGAAAGTGAAAGAGACCTTCGATCAGACAGTGGAAAATAGCATGCAAGAACTGAATGCCCTGTGAATTAAAATGAACTATACTCCGCGGCTGCCCCAATTTTTTTCCAATAAGACAAAAAGAAATATCAAAACAAAACCAAGAAAATTTTTGAAAAAAGCAACAAGAAAATATAATATTAAAAAATGACTTGGAAAACAGGTCAAGGAGGAACAATTTAGGAATTTTAAGACTTTCTGTAAATTATCACATGAAATGTCTGATAGGAGATTTAAAGGTTTTATAAATTAATTTTAACCAGAACATTGGGAATTATATAGCAAAGTGAAAACAACAAAAAAATATAATTCACTTGTCTTCAGAAAGAAACGGCAAAACTCCCAGGAACATCAGAATCAAAACGCAGATTTTGAAAAATCAAAGAATGAAATATTATCAAAAGCTGAAAATAAGAAGTTCAAACTTCAAAGAAGGCCAATATGGATTAATCAAGAAAGCAACTGCCATTAAATATGGAGTAGAATTTAAAAGATGATATCACAAAAGTCAAAAGACAGAATTTTATAGCCACAGATAACCTATCCATCAAAATTAAATATAATCCTAGGGAAAAAAACACCACATAGATATTTAATGGAAAAGAGGATTTAAAAGAATTCCTAACAGAAATAGTATAACTGAGTAGATATTGGAAATTGAAATGTAGACATGAAGAGAAACTTATGAATTATGCATATATGTATGTTTGAAAAGGAATATGTGAGGATGGCTTAATTATTTACATCTTAATGTAGGTTTAAGAAACAACTGTCTTCTCAGAACACTAATAATTTTAAAGGTCATAGAGAGAAATTAAAATGACAAATGTTCTATGGATAGTTTTGCTTCGTTTTAATGGTCTTAGGAGAAGATAAATATGTGAATCGTTATTATGCAGGGGAATTAAGAGGAGAGAAAGGAAAATTAACATTGCATTATAGAGGTGAATAAGATCAAAACCATATGGCCATGAAGCAAGGGCTAATTTAATTGGGCATCCTATGAAATTTTCTTTAGTCTGAATCAGATGAAAGAAGATTAATATAATTAATACAAAAGATTAATAGATGTACCTGTCTAGAGATCTCATTATAAAAAAATACTAATCTTAAAAGGGAAATAGTATTCCCAAGAAGGGGATCAAGAGAAGAGTAAAAGAAAGGGCAAGCTAGGCTATGTAAGGAAATAGTCATAAGTAAAATAACCTTAAATGTTGGAGAGGGAACTAAGAAGGGAAGATTAAGAGAAAATAAAGAGGGGCAGCTGGGTAGCTCAGTGGAGTGAGAGTCAGGTCTAGAGACAGGAGGTCCTAGGTTCAAACCCGGCCTCAGCTACTTCCCAGCTGTGTGACCCTGGGCAAGTCACTTGTCCCCCATTGCCCACCCTTACCAATCTTCCATCTATGAGACAATACACCAAAGTACAAGGGTTTAAAAAAAAAAGAGAAAATAAAGAAAAAGTAAAAAATCTGGGAATAGGGATACGGTAAGAAGCAAAGAACTGTAACAGAGGAAACAAACTATTTCACATATAAGAACACCAATGTCAGGAAAACTTCTCTATCACTTTCTTCTTATTTGTAAAAATGGAGTTACAGTGACAGATGAAACATATAAAAGGATATGATTCATGGAAACACAGAATTAATAATCACATCTATGAATGTAAATGAAATGCGTTCACCTACAATATGGAAGAAGATAGAATGAATTAGATAGGAAAATCTAACAACACATTATTTTCAAGAAACAGACTTGAATCACAATATTGAAATGGGAAACTGGATCAAAATCTTTTATGCTTCAGTTGAATTCGAGCTGATGAGGAAACTCTCTTTTAATACAGAGCAGGGACTTCTCTGCTATTACAATCTTAGATAATTATCTAGAAAAAATTGAAAGTTAAACTAACTTGCTCAAGATGATACAACCAATATGTTTTAGAGGCAGAAATTTAAACAGTGTTCTGATAAAGACCCGTTGTTTGTTTTTTTTTTAATCCACTACAACATGCTATCTTGCCACAGAGAATTTACTGAGAAATCATTTATTTTTTAAATTAAGTCTATTTAATTAATTAATTTGGAATATTTTTCCCGTGGTCACATGATCCATACCCCTTCCCCTCTTCCCATGCCCCTCTCATAGCCAATGAGCAATTCTAATGGGTTTTACATATGTCGTTGTTCAAATGCTAATTCCATATTATTAATATTTGCACTAGGGTAATCATCTAGAGCAGTGATTCCCAAAGTGGGCGCTACTGCCCCCTGGTGGGTGCTGCAGCGATCCAGGGGAGCAGTGATGGCCACACTTTTTTTGTATTACATTTTATTCTGAGTTCAATAAATAGTTTCATAATTTCCAGGGAGTGCTAAGTAATACTTTTTTCTGGAAAGGGGGCTGTAGGCCAAAAAAGTTTGGGAACCACTGATCTAGAGCCTACATCTACAATCATATCCCCATCGAGCCATGTGATCAAGTAGTTGTTTTTCTTCTGTGTTTCTACTCCCACGTTTTTTTCTCTGCATGTGGATAGCATTCTTTCTCTTAAGTCCCTCAGAATTTTCCTGGATCCTTGCATTGCTGCTAGTAGAGAAGTCCATTATATTCGATTGTGCCACAGTGTATCAATCTCTGTGTACAATGTTCTTCTGGTTCTGCTCCTTTCACTCTGCATCAATTCCAGGAGGTCTTTCCAGTTCACATGGAATTCTTCCAGTTCATTATTCCTTTTAGCACAATAGATATTTACCAACCTACCATTACCAACAGATACCATAATTTGTTCAGCCATTCTCCAATCGAAGGCATCCCATCCTTTTTTATTTTTTTTTTGACACCACAAAGAGCGTGGCTATAAATATTTTTGTACAAGTCTTTTTCCTTATGATTTCTTTGGGGTACAATCCAAGCAATGGCAGAATCAAAGGGCAGACAATCTTTTAAAGCCCTTTGAGAATAGTTCCAAATTGCCTTCCAGAATGGTTGGATCAATTTATAACTCCACCAGCAATGCATCAATGTCCCAATTTTGCCACATCCCCTCCAACATTTATTACTTTCCTTTGCTGCCATATTAGCCAATCTACAAGGTATGAGGTGGTACCTGTAAAAATAAAATGAATATAAAAATAATAACTTTAAAAATGTCATTTTTAAAATATTTAAAATAAAATATTTTTAAAATTTTAAAAACTTTAAAAATAACTTTAAAAATAAAAATATTTAAAGATTTATTAGTAGTCACTAAAAAATGAAGCCATGTGCCATGCTAACTTAGGCTGTTTAAAAGGTATGCTGTTCCCTGCTGCCACCATGGTGGAGAGAAAGCCAAGAGGAAGTGAAATGCCAGTCCCTCAGTTTTATCCCTCTGTCTATGTCATTGTGTAAGGACAAGAAGCCAGTGGGCTTATAGGTAATGTAGTTCAAGGACCCCAAAATTTCCAATAATACATCTCAGAGTTGTTTTGATTTGCATTTCTCTAATTATAAGAGATTTAGAACACTTTTTCATGTGTTTATCAATAGTTTTGATTTCTTTATCTGAAAATTGCCTATTCATATCCCTTGCCCATTTAGCAATTGGGGAATGGGTTGATTTTCTGTACAATTAATTTAGCTCCTTATAAATTTGAATAATTAGACCTTTGTCAGAGGTTTTTGTTATAAAGACTTTTTCCCAATTTGTTGCTTCCCTTCTAATTTTGGTTGCATTGGTTTTGTTGTACAGAAACTTTTTTTATTCAATTTTATCAAATGATTCATTTTACATTTAGCAATATTCTCTATCTCTTGTTTGGTCTTAAAATCTTTCCTTTCGGGGGCAGCTAGGTAGCTCAATGGATTGAGAGCCAGGCCTAGAGACGGGAGGTCCTAGGTTCAAGTCTAGCCTCAAACACTTCCCAGTCGTGTGACCCTGGACAAGTCACTTGACCCCCATTGCCTACCCTTACCACTCTTCTGCTTTGGAGCATTCAATACACAGTATTGACTCCAAGACCGAAGGTAAAGGTTTAAAAAAAAATCTTTCCTTTCCCATAGATCTGACAGGAATACTCTTCTATGGTCACCTAATTTACTTATAGTTTCCTTCTTTATATTTAAGTCATTCACCCATTCTGAATTTATCTTGGTCTAGCGTGTGAAATGTTGATCTCGACCCAATCTCTCCCATACTTTTTTCCAATTTTCCCAGCAGTTTTTGTCAAATAGTGGGGTTTTTGTTCCAAAAGCTGGGTTCTTTGGGTTTATGGCACATTGCTTTGCTGAGGTCATTTAACCCAAGTCTATTCCCACTGATCCTCCCTTCTGTCTCTTAGCCAGTACCATATTGTTTTGATGACCAATGATTTATTGAGATATTATTTATTCAAATATTCAAATTATCTAGTACCTAAAAAAAAGAAGTTGCTTCCAACACTGCAGATTGAAATCACTGATGCATGCCCATTCTTTATCACTTTTTTCATTATTCTCCCATAAGTACACCCCAGGGTGGTGGAGGATACCTGACATGATCAATATCTTCCTTTCTTTCTCCCCATCATTTATATTTTATGACATTTATGTCATTTAGTAACATCAATGGGATATTGGTATAATAAAGATGGATAAATGAACTGAAAGGCATTAATTAAGGACTTATTAGATGCTAGATACTATGCTACACACTGAAAATACAAAAAAAATAAAAATAAAAAAATTAAGATAGTTTCCATTCTCAAGGAGTAGGAGAATACAACATACAAAGGAATATTCATAGGTCAGACAAATGAAAGTTCTAGAATCCTAAGCATGTTGCTTGTGGAAAATAAAGTTTAGAAATATTCAGGTTATGAAAATATTTAAGATGATAGTGTTGTTGGACTGAAAGATAGTAGATAATATAGTCTGGAGGATTTTAGGAGGGAGTGGAAGGGAAGCAGGTAAGTTCTAGTGATCCTCCATCTCATCAGAGTGGATAGAGCTATTGACTCCCACCCAATCCACATCCTGTGAATAGTCAAACAGCCATGACCAAAGAGGAAAAGTTATTCCTTGTAATGACAACTTTCCCTGTTATTCCCAGTCACCCGAGGTGGCTTTTGGTGACTGGTCTTTGCTTTTATGAAAAGCTTGGGATCAGTAAAGGAGTCCATAAAAAGCTGTCCATTTGACATCTACTAATCAACTCTAAATACAACTCAGTACACCAGGGAAGTCATGACCTTGGTTGTCCTGGTCTTCCAATGCCACTGAGATGCTAGTGTGTGTGTGTGTGTGTGTGTGTGTGTGTGTGTGTGTGTGTGTTTGTTCCTGTATATTGTGTACCTTCCACTCATAAACATGTCTTTCTCTCTCTTTTTTTTTTAACAATCACCAAATCACTTTAATGAATAAAGTTTTGTATTTTGAGATTTAGTACTGATTAACCTCTTTTCTTTCTATATTTTTTATTATTACCTCCAAACAATGACAGAAAATTTCTCATGACCCACAAATCTACCTCTAGAACCCAAGAGGAACATGTAGTCAATTTAGTTTTGGGAACCTGTTGGGATGGAGACTTCCAGCAATTATTGGAGTTATGCTCCCAGAATATTATTCCTTTAAAATTATTGTCTTTCTGTTGCTGTTATTATTTTTAGAACACAATAATTTTCTTTCATGCCCTTGGGTTTATTGAACATTGGCTACTGTGTTTATTAAGTTCTAAGTATTACTTATCTGGTGTTCTATTTATTTTAACCAGCTTAATACTGTTTTTATGACTATTATTTTGTATAACTTGAGACCTAATAATTGAAGGCTCCCTACATTTTTTCTTTATTTGCCTAGAAATGTTTGGCTTTCTGTTCCTACAAATAAAATTTATTATTCTTCCTAGTGCTTTAAAGTAACCTTTTTGGAGTTTGATTGGTATAGCTCTATATCTATAAATTCACTTAGGTAGGATCATCATTTTTGTTATATTGTCACAGTATAGCCATGAAAAATTAATCACTATCAGTTCTACTACAAAGCATACTGCCTATATATGGTCTTCCTTCTCCCCACATTGGACTCCTGTACGTGGAAATGTATTCTTGTCCTGCCCTCCTTTATAATTCTATCCCCCCATCTCTGTTATTTTCACTTCTTAGACAATAAGCTCTTTTAAGATATTATTATTTGCTTTTATTTAAATGAATGGATGAAAGTATTTATTAGTCATTCAACTAGCATTTAAGTGCACACTATGTGTTGGGCTAAGTGTTAGAAACACAAGGAAAAAAATTATTTCTAATGTTGAGGAGCTCCAGTTTAATGGCGGAAATGGCAATCAAACAGCTTCATACAAATAAGAGATATACAGGATAAATTAGAGATGATCAATAGAAGGGAGGTTCTAGAATGAAAGGGGAACTAAAAAAGAATAAGGTGAAAGGTATTTATATAGTGCCTACTGTATGCCAAGCACTGTTGAATAATTTTGCAAAATTATCTCATTTTGGACTTTACAACAAACTTGTGAGATAGGTATTATCATTATCCACATTTTACACTTAGGAAACATAGGTTAGGTGACTTACCCAGGGTCACACAATAGTAAGTTTCTGAGGGCAGATTTGAACTCAGGGCTTTGTGACTCCTGGTTTAACAATTTAGTCACTATACTATTCGATGTCTCTCTATAAAAGGCTTCTTGTGTAATATGGAATTTTAGCTAGAACTTAAAGTAAACCAGGGAAACAAGGAAGGAGAAAGAATATTCCAGTATTCTTGAAATGGAGAACAGAGAGTGAAAATGCCTGGATTCAGAATGCAGAGAGTTTTATGCAAAGATTAACAGAGAAGCTAATATAATGGGATCACAGAGTACAAGGTGGAGGGTAAGGTAGAAAATTAGTAAGGTTAGAGGGGACAGATTATCAAGGACTTTGAACATGAAACAGATAATTTTGCATTTGATTCTCCAGGTAGAAACACAAGACTTTATTGAATAGAGGAACTGATAGATTAGTTAACATGACAGAAAAGGAAAATGGCAATTGTGGAAGGGGAAATGGAAATTGTGAAACTAATGCTCTATGATATACTCGTGGTTATCACACAACACCTAGATGAAGATCTTAATGAATGGCCTCAAATTTTTAAATGAAATATAAAGAAATTTTGTCAGTTGAAAGGGTAGGGGGAAGCAGAAACACAAAAGGTTTAAAAGGGGATGGAAAGTCCATGTGGTTAATGGGAGAGTCCGTTATTTAGGGAGATACAGAAGGATTGCCTTGCCACAGTGAGGATCCAGTTGAAATTACATAAATTTTAGTGGATCCATTTTGCATCATTTTGTGATTTTTCTCTTGCAATCATCATCCTGTAAGTATGAATGGATGCAGCAGATAGTAAGAGTAAACCAAGGCTCAGGTGTGATAGGGCAAGTTTAGTAATAGGATAAAGAGAAAAGGATTCAAGAGAAGAGTATAGTGTACTATTATATTAAACTGGTATATTAAAGGGTCAAGATGAGGAAGAGAAAAAGCATGCATACGGTATAGGAGTAATGGCCTGGTGGGAGGAGCAGGATAAAAATAAAAGGTCACAGGACTGGAGATCACAGTAAGGATAGAGAATAGGAGTTTGGACTAGTGGGGCAAAGAGAAAAATGGAATTTGAACAGATTGTGATAAGATAAGGGAGTTTTGTAGTTCATGAACCCAGAAGTAGTATATTTGTAGATGAAGATGTAATATCAAAGACATGGTCATCTCTTTGTGCAGCTGATGTGAGGTAGAAAACATAATGGGAAATAAGAAAGCAGTGGAACTGGCAAGTTTGGTATTTGAAAGAGTTTCAGTATATATACCCATGTTTCCTAGTATCAGGGTAGGAGTTGAGCAGGGGAAAAATTGTAAACCAAGAAATGAACTCATTGAGGAAAGAAGAAGACATGTCCTGGAGGTTGATAGATCACAAATTCTGGTGGCTATCAACATTCTGATTGGGTGACATATATGGATTGAGCAAATATCCAAAGAGGAAACATTACTGAGTTATGGAGGTATAGAGAGTACCTGCAAATGAAAATGAAGAGTACAGAGTATTCAAATTTCCTCATCTCAATAAGTGATTTGAGAAAAATGAGTACAACCAGTTCTGGACATGGCAGCCAGGAGGGCTGTATCATCAGCAGGGAGTTAGGACTCAGTCAGACCAGAAAATAAAAAGGCAAGGGAAGGAAAAGGTTTAATATGAAATGAAGTTTGTTTCATGTGGAAGAGACATTCCAGAGAGCACATTGGAAGAATAACTTAAAGTGTGCCTGGAGGGGAGGCATTTGAAGGGAATGGGAGTATGAGAATAATCAGTAGGAAGCAAAATAATATTTGAATACCTAAGATGGTGGTTTCAAAACAACTGGGATCAGGGGGGAATGATGAGGTAGGAATATGCTAATCACTGAGGAAAGAGTTCAAGTGGTTTACTAGTATAACGAGGGCTTGGATTCATTGTGGACTCTTAGGTTATTAGAGAGATCAATTAAGGGCATTAGTTAGGTGAATGGGGAGCTGATAGAATGATTTCTTTCCTTTTCCAGAAGGCAAGACTGGCTAAGAGAGAGGCAAGGATATAGGAAGGGATGGGTTTCTCTATCCCCTGCTGGTAGAAAGAAGCTAGGATCATTTTTTTGTTTCCCTTTCTTTGTTTCTCTAGTACTTGGAATTTTGCTTGGCACATTGTAGTTAGGAATTTGGTAGGACTCCTTCTTTACTTATTATATCAAATAATTTGTATAGTATTGGGATTAGTTGTTTTTTGAATGTTTGATAGAATTCACTTGTGAATCCATCAGGCCCTGGCGATTTTTCTTAGGGAGTTCTTTGATGGCTTGTTCAATTTCTTTTTCTTTTATGGGATTGTTTAGGTATTCTATTTCTTCTGCTTTTAATCTAGGCAATTTATATTTTTGTAAATATTCATTCATATCACCTAAATTGCTATATTTATTGCCATATAATTAGGCAAAATAGTTTTTAATGATTGATTTAATTTCCCCTTCCTTAGAGGTGAGGTCTCCCTTTTCATCTTTGATACTGTTAATTTGGTTTTCTTCTATCCTTTTTTTTCTTATTAGATTGACCAGTAGTTTGTCTATTTTATCTGTTTTTTCAAAATACCAGCTTCTAGTCTTATTTATTAATTCAATAGTTCTTTTACTTTCGATTTTATTAATTTCTCCCTTGATTTTTAGTATTTCTAATTTAGTTTTCATCTGGGGATTTTTAATTTGCTTGCTTTCTAGTTTTTTAAGTTGCATGCCCAATTCACTAATCTCTGCCCTCCCTAATTTGTTAATATATGCTCTCAAGGATATAAATTTCCCCCTGAGTACTGTCTTGGCTGGATCCCACAGAGTCTGGTAGGATGTCTCATCATTGTCATTCTCTTAAATGAAATTGTTGATTGTTTCCATGATTTCTTCTTTGACTAACTGGTTTTAGAGAATCATATTATTTAATTTCCAACTAGTTTTTGATTTGCCTGACCAGGTACCCTTACTAATTATAATTTTTATTGCATTATGATCTGAGAAGGTTACATTTATTATTTCTGCTCTTTTGCATTTGTTTGCAGTGTTTCTATGCCCTATTACATGGTCAATCTTTGTGAATGTACCATGTGCAGCTGAAAAGAAGGTGTATTCCTTTTTGTCCCTATTTATTTTTCTCCATATAGTTATTAAATCTAATTTTTCTAGGACTTCATTCACCTCTCTTATCTCTTTATTATTTATGTTTTGGCTTGATTTATCTAGATCTGACAGAGGAATATTTAGATCTCCCACTATTATGGTTTTACTATCTATTTCCTTCTTGAGCTCTGCCAGTTTCTCCTTTAGGAATTTGGATGCTATGCCATTCGGTGCATACATATGAAGCCCTGTTATTTCCTCATTGTCTATAGTGCCTTTTATTAGGATGTAATAACCTTCCCTCTCTTTTTAAATCATATCTATTTTTACTTCAGCTTTGTCAGAAACCATGATCGCCACTACTGCCTTCTTTTTCTCATTCGAAGCCCAAAATATTTTGCTCCACCCCTTTACCTTAAATCTGTGTATGGCCACTAGCCTCATATGTGTTTCTTGTAGACAACATATGGTAGGATTTTGGTTTCTCATCCCCTCTGCTATTTGCTTCCATTTTATGGGTGAGTTCATCCCATTTACATTCAGAGTTATAATTATCAGTTGTGTATTCCCCAACATTTTGGTATCCTCTCTTAGTTCTACCCCTTCTTCTTAGACTATTTCCTTTTAAGCCAGTGATTTGTTTTAAACCAGTAACCCTTGTCCCCTCCCTTGATTTACTTCCCTTTCTACCCCCTCCTTTATTATTCCCCTCTTTTTATTTTTAAGGCCTAATGAGTTCCCTCCCCCTTCTCCTCCCCTCCCTTTTTTGACCTCCTTACTCCCCTACTCCCCTTGGTTTATCCTTTCTGACTTTCTCAGTAGGGTTAGATAGAGTTCTATATCCTAATGGATATAGCTACTCTTCCCTCTCAGGGTTAATTCCACTGAGAGTAAGGTTTAAATAATATCTCTCAATGCTCTCTTCCTCTCCTTCTTATAATAGTATTCATCCCCTCCCATTCTCATGCCCTCTTTGTGTGTAATAGAATATCCTATTTTTCTTATTCATTCTATTATTCACCCCGCTCTTTCCCACCCACCCCCATATTATCTTAGACCATTTAGTACTCCAACCTCTCCCTGAGAATAATTCTTCTAATTACTATAATAGTGGACACTATAATAGAGAATAGAGTTCACTACAGAGAATTACACATAACATTTCTCCATATAGGCATACGAATAATTAGATCTTATTGAAGCCCTTAAAGAGGCAAATTTAAAAATAAGAGTTTTCTTTCTTTCCTCTCTGTTTCTTATTTATCTTTTCATGTTTCTCTTGATTTTTGTGGTTGGATATCGAACTTTCCATTTAGTCCTGGTCTTTTCTGTGCAAATACTTGGAAAACTTCTATCTTGTTGAATGCCAAACTTTCCCCTGGAAGTATAAAGTCAGTTTTGATGGGTAAGTGATCCTTGGTTGTAGACCCAATTCTCTTGCCTTTCTGAATATCATATTCCAAGCCTTGTGGTCTTTTAGTGTGGAGGCTACCAGATCCTGTGTGATCCTGATTGGTGATCCTTGATATCTGAATTGTCTCTTTCTGGCTTCTTGTAAAATTTTTTTCTTTTACTTGGAAGCTCATGAATTTGGTTATTATATTCCTGGGGGTTGTCTTTTCAGGGTCTAGTGTAGACAGTGACCTATGGATCTTTTCAATGTCTATACTGCCCTCTTGTTGTAGAACTTCATGGCAGTTTTGCTGAATAATTTCTTTTAGTATGGAGTCCAAATTTCTATTAATTTTTGCTTTTTCAGGAAGACCAGTGATTCTCAAGTTGTCTCTTCTAGACCGGTTTTCTTGATCTGTCATTTTCTCAGTGAGATATTTCATGTTTTGACTTTGCTTTATTTGTTCTTGTTGTCTTGAGAGATCATTGGCTTCTACTTGCCCAATTCTTATCTTTAGAGACTGGTTTTCTGCTATATTCTTTTGATTTTCCTTTTTGATTTGGTCTATCCTGTTTTCCAGCAGTTTGATTTTGGTCTCCAATTTGCTTGTCAATTCTTTTGATTTGGGAGCATCTTTTTTGAATTGCCCACTTCTAGCCTTTAGAGACTGGTTTTCGGCTATAATTTTTTGGTTTTCCTTTTCAACCTGGTCTGTTTGGTTTTTCAAGTCTTCCAGCTGGTCATTTCTGGTCTTCAATTTGCTTATCAATTCATTTGATTTCTGAGCTTCACTTACCAATTGTGAAATTCTGCCTTTTAAACTGTTATTTTCTTGCCAGATCCCTTCCATCTTTCTTATAATCTCAGATTTGAACTCTCCAAGAGCTTGTGACCAGTTTTCATTTTTTGGGGAAGGTTTGGATATGATTACTTGTTTGTTCTCCTCTGCTGTTTGCTCTGTTGTCTGGATTTTTTCTGTGTAAAAGTTGTTGAGTGTTAAAGGTTTCTTCTTGATCTTTCTCTTCTGGGGTTCCTGTGTCTGGCTTGCCATTTTTAGCTGAGCTCCCTCTCAGCTTTATCCTCACGCCCAGGGTCTGTCTGTGCTCTTTAGGCTCCTGAGGTCTCAGGTCTAGTTTTTCTCAGGGCCAAGCCTCCTGGTGGTCCCCTTGCTTGTTCCCCTGCCCGAAGCTCCTTTAATAGTCTCAGGGTGCTGCTTCCACAGTCATGCACCCCTCTGCCCTGGGTGCCCACCCAAGGTCCACATCTGTGCTCAGGATCCATGTCTGCAGCTGTGACTGCTCCTGCACTCAAGTTCTGTGTTCAAAGTCCGCATGTTCTTCAGCCTCTTGGGGTCTTAAGTCCTGCTGCTCTCAGGAGCAGGCCCTGGTGATGCTAGGTAGCTGCCAAGGTCTTAGTGGATGCCCCAAACTTGCTCTAACTCTTGTGCGCTCTCTTTGGCCCTGTAGGTGGTGGTGGGGGGAAGGGGTTGCTCAGCTCCTGTTTTAGTGAGAGCTATTTCACCCCCTTATAGCATGGAAATGCCCCGATCCTACATACCTTCAATGCTGTTCCCTGTTGTGGGGGGTCCCTTCGTTCATCTGGATTTGTTTTTATGTCCTTTTGAGGAGTCCTATATGTGTTGGTTAGGAGAGGTTAAGCAGCTGCTTTTTACTCTGCAGCCATCTTAACCCAGAACCACTTCTTTGTTTCTTATGGCAAAATAGTATTCTATTACAACCATATACCACAACTTGTTCATACATTCCCCAAATGATGGACAGCCCCTCAGTTTCCAATTCTTTGCCACTACAAAAAAAAACAAAACCTGACAAAATTATTTTGGTACAGAATTCTTGTCCATTGTAAGGCCCTTTTCTATTTATGTATTTTTCTTTAAAAACAAACTAAATTTGCCTGTGTTCCAAGATTTTTTTCCCTCTGAAATCTAGTAAAACTAGTTCAATCCTTGTTTTCTATGACAGCTCTTCAGATATTTAAAGTCAGTTACTTTTCTTCCACAGGCCAAGATTCTTCAAACTAGTCCTTACATGCATAGATTCAAAGCCCTTATTTTCCTCTAGAAGCTCTGCACTGTATCATTGTCTTTTTTTTTTATTGTCTGTTGTCCAAAACTGCACCCAATTTTCCAGGGTTGCATGACCATAATAGAACACAAGGGGACTTATGACTATAATAACCTTCCTAATCTTAAATGCTGCTTATTTCAATGGAAATGAAATATATTCATTTTCTTGGACACTATGTCACTCTGCTCATTCTGAGTACAAAAAACCCTTATATCTTTCTTAGATAAATTCATGTCTGGCCAAATTTCTTATATTTATGAAGTTGAATTTTTTTTGATTCCAAGAGTTTTCTTCTCTGCTTTTATTCTCATTAAATATCATCAAATTAGATTCCACATAATGTCATAGCATAACATGGTTTAGTTTTGTGGATGTTCAATTATGTAACACAGAAACACATCCATTAAGAGAGGTCAGACATTCTGATTCTTTGGGCATGAACAAAGCAAAGCCTTATTATAATAATATAATTTATTATTTCAGTAAGATCAATAAGCCCCTTTGACTTATACTAATAACCTCTATTAAGAATATCAACATCAATGAAATAATTAAGAAGAGATTTGCCAATGCATTTGCCATTTACTTCTTTTGTAATAGGCATTAGTCAATTCACTGACAGTTAAACCATGACCATAGTATTCTACCCATAGGCAAATACTCCAATTTGTACAATCAGTGATTTGGATCTAAAACTAACATTGTTTGCCTGATGCAGGGATTTACTACTGCTATCACTACCACTAATACTACTGTGATCACCTTCACCCTCCATACTACTACTACTACTACTACTACTACTACTACTACTACTACTACTANTCACCCTCCATACTACTACTACTACTACTACTACTACTACTACTACTACTACTACTACTACTACTACTACTACTACTACCACCACCATTGCTGCTGCTATTTGTAATCACCTTTGTTTATATTATACTTTACGTTTTTCAAGGATCCTCATATGCATATCCATTTGATCCTCACAATATGTCTATTGGGAAGATGGAAAGCAATGTAATAATATACACGTATAATTTCTCAATTGGACTTGATGTCACTTGAGCTTTTAAATACTATCCTATAGAGGTTAAATTATTATTATTATTATTATCAGTTATAATAAGAACATGTTTTCTATTTATAATTCTAATTAAAATAACAAAAGCATCTTTATTTAAAGCTTGTGAAACACTTTGCATGTGATCATCATAATTCTTGGATGTAGATGCTATTATCTTCCAAATTTTAAGGATGAGGAAACTCAAATGATCTATCTAAGATCCCACAGACACTAAATGTCTGAAGGATTTGAATTCAGATTTCTGTGATTCCAAGTCTAGTGCTCTACCTACTCTGCCCTCTAGATGTCTATATATCAAGTCTATTTCTAGATGAAGAAACAGATAAAATGAGGTTAAGGAACTTGACCAGGGTCATGGACTACACACACACACACACAAAATCTAAGAGCTCTGAGCCTAAATCTTTTTGACTCTAAATCAAGTAATCTTGCCACTCTCACATTGTCTCTTGGGATAGCCTTTCTTACACTTTAAAATAGCTATCACTCAGTGATTTCTTGAGGCTAAATAGCCCACTTGATTCAAATGATCCTTCGATGGCATGAGTTCAAGAACTTTTATCATCTTAATTTCCCTCTTTGTCAGCAAAGACTCTCTTTTTTTTCTTTTTTTATTTTTATCCCTGTGATTTTTGTTTAGTCATTTCATTTATGTCCTACTCTTCGTGATCCCATTTGTTTTGGGGGGGAGGGTTTTTTGTAAAGATATGGGAGTGATTTTCCATTTCCTTCTTTGGCTCATTTTTACAGATGAGAAACTAAGACAAACAATATTACTAGTGACTTGCTCAGGGTCACACAACTCGTAAGTATCTTAGGTCAGATTTGAACTCATAAAGTGAATCTTTCTGATTCCAGGCAAATAACTTTAACCACAGAACCACAGAGCTGCTCCCTTTTATTTCTAGTAATTAGCATGGTATCTTCAGGGACTGTAAATGTCATTTCTAAAGAGTATTGTGTTAAAAACTGAACATGATGCTCTCTACATATTCTAAACTGACTATAGAAGGACTATCCCTTTCTCAAGATATTTGTCCACTCTGGAAGTTATGCCTCCCAACCTAATTCCCAAAGCCTTTAAGAATTCCCACTGGAAATGTTGGACCTTGAATCCAAATCCACACAATTATTAAAGAATAAGATGAGAGTTTTGGAGAAACACTAAATTAGAGATAAAGAGACCTGAGCTTATTTTAGGCTCTATCAATAACTCTAGGGGATCATTAACTTTCCAGGCTGCTATATCATATTGTTGACTCATTTTTATCTTGTAATTCACTAAAATTTTCAGAGTTTTTTTTCCAGAGAAATTATTCTTTTACTATACTTATCTTTTATTTCTGAATTTCATTTTTTTATGAGCCAAAGTGTAAGACTTTACCTATCAAATTATGTAATTAGATTCTTTAACTAATGTTTTAATCTGTTAAGATGGGGAACAAGTAGAGAGGAAAGATGGGATTCTCACTGTTATCCAACTTGCAAGTTCTAGCTTCCAGCATTGTTTCATCTGTAAATCTGATAATCACATCGCCTATTTCATTATTTAAGATATTGATAAAAAATGTTAAGGGACATCAAGCTAAAATAGTTCATTAAGGAAATCTACTGGAAACCTCTCAAGTTGACATTGGATTCTTAATGACACTTTTGACCTAACAGCTTATGAATTTCAGAATTCTAATAACTACATTATTATCTTGGGTATATCTTGCAATATTTTATACTAGAAGAGCACAGGAAATTTTCTTAAATATTTTTTCTAAAATAAAGATAAGACGCAAAGCATTTTTCAACTTAGTAAAGCTATAAATTATAATAAAGAAGAACATTAGTCTGTTGTGCCTTTTTAAAATTTCATATAAAGTACTTGCTCTTGGTGTTCTTTTAGTTCTTTCCATGTAATATCCTCTGAGTTTGTGTCAATCTATAAGATTGGGGGAAAGTTTTCATATCTTTGATTTGGATCCATCTATTTAAAACGAAAAAACTCTGATTACTTGTAGATAAGACAAGAAGGGAAGGAAATAGTACATAGAGTGCTGGATTTAGAATCAGAAAGACTTGATTTCAAATCCTGCCTCAGTCACTTGCTGGCTGTGTGGCAAGTTACTCATCCCCTCTCAGCGTCAGATTTCTCATCTATACAATGGTTACAATAAATAACACTAAGTCCTGGAGTTTTCATCATGATCAAATAATAACATATAAAGTACTTTGCCAACTGTTATAATTTGGTTATAATAGTTATTGTTTCATTACATATTATACATTAGTTAGATATAAATGTATTATATAATATTAAAATGATTATTAATTATGTATATTCAGCCATTATAGAAATTAAGCAAACACTGAGTCAAACTCTAATGTGTTCATAATTGATATTTCTGACTCTTAAAGGACCTATGTGAACATAGTCTAGTAGCTGAATATAGATGTGAGACTTGTAACAAATGTACTAAAAGTCACAAGTAAAAAAATACCCAAGAAGGCATCAATGAAATGAATAGTGCCCATCTAAATTCAATTTGCAGTGTCTTTTTTGTTTCATGTTTGCTACCACCTAGGATTGATCTTTTTCAGGACTGATGCTTTTAGAAGAAGAATTATTTCATCAAACAAAGCATTTTGTGAGTCTACATCTATTATGATGCTATTATTTAGATTCCAATCATTTTATCTGTTAAATATATTGAATTATCTCTATGCTATCCTTGAAGTTATACTTACAAAGACAAAATAGCCTCATTTCAAAGGGCTAGGCTTTAACTATTACCGTATGCCAAACCAACAAATCTTTCTTTCAAGGTGTGATCTGGGGAAGATTCTAAGGCAAAAAACAAAATAATGAATATTACTCATTTTATTTTATGCCTTTTTAGCTAATCTATTAGTTCCTAGAATTCCTCCCCCCTTTTTTTCTAGGACCTCTCTCTCTTCTGTTTGTGGTTGTTTTTGAGTTGTTTCAGCCTTTTCTGACTCTTCCTGACACTATTTGGTATGTTTCTGGTAAAACACTGGAGGAGTTTGTCATTTCCTCCTTCAGTTCATTTTGTAAATGAGAAAACTGAGGCAAACAGTGCTAAGTGACTTGCCCAAGGTCATACAACTAGTAGAGGCCAGAAATGAATTTACAAAGATGAGTCATTCTCACTCTTGGGTCCTGACACTCTAGCCACACCACCTAGCTCTCCATCCTGTTTCTGATGGCAAAATAAATCTGTTATTGAAATCTGAACAACAGGGGTAGCTAGGCAGCTCTCAGGATAGAGAGCCAAGCCTGGAGACAGGATATTTTGGGTTTATATGTGGCCTCACTTTTTCTCTTCCATGAATTTTTAATTTTCTATCATGTCTATTTTTAATTATGCAATTATTTCTCATCTGTACTTATATCATTGTTTATATTGATATTATATATCAAAGAGGTACATAATTTAAAAATATATCTATGTAAATGTTCTTTCTTTCATGGTACATAATTGAGCTTCACATATTAATTAATGTATAATTGTACTAGAAGATCAATAACCATTGACTGAATCTGATGCTATCAAATCAGTAAAATGGGAGTAAACTACTTGCCCTTTCAAAGCATTGTGAATTTTAACTTACTTAAATCTCTAAAACCTAAGTATTATACCCAAACAAGTAATTTACTAGTGGAAATTAGTAATTTCAAATAATAAATATTTAAAATTTGAATAATTCTCATAAAAATCACTTCTAGTATCTATTAGAAGCCTGAGGACAAAATTTTACAACTACTTAGAAGTTTTGGCAACTTTAAATGATGGAAATATGAATATAAGACCAAATGGAAGAAGGATTACATGTAATGGGCATTACCAAATATGCTGCTCTTTTCACATGACATTATATTGAAATGGACAATCCATCAAGTTAGTTCATCAGTACTTACATCAAGGAATATTCAAAATTATAGATAATTCCAAGTAGGCACTTAATAAATGCTTGTGGATTGACTTATATGATAATGTTCATGGTGATAAAAATTAAACGAAACAAGTTTTCACACAATCTTAATCACAAAGACATTGCATTCTACTGCATTAGGTATAATTAGATTCATCATTACAAGGTAGGAGGTCAACAAATAATAGTTTGGTCATGGCAAATGACAAAATATAGAGGTGTGATTTCCTTTGACAAACATAATATCCAAACCGAATGAAAAAAAATTTAAAGGTTCAATAGGAAAATTGGCCCCTTGTATTTTTTATATATAGTTCTTGCTTTGACATTCTCTTGTTGTACATGAAGATATTCCAAAAATTTAATCATATATTCAAAAGTGAAATTAGTAATGAAGCTTTTATAATTTCTTTTAAAGTCTTTTTCTCCTTTCCCGTTATTCACAGCAAATAAAGAACTTTTGGAAGAGGCAGCATTGTGTAAGTATTAGATTTGACATCAGCAAATCTGACTTTGAATGCCAAGTCTGGTCCTTTTTGCCTTTGTGACACAGGGCAATTCACTTAACTTTTCTAGGCTTCTATTTCCTTATCTGCAAAATGAATGGGTTTGACTAGATTATCTCAAAAATCCTTTCCAGATCTAAATACTCTGATCTGAGAAAATAAATAATATTTTCCTGTTACTTTTTTCACAAAGCACATCATTGTGCCAAGGAATAAGTAAAATCCTTTAGTAAACAGAAATAGTTTCTTCACATTTTCACACCTTCTTTTGGGCATAGCAAGAGTGTTTTCATAGCAAGAGATCTAAAATTAAAAACTGAACCATTACCCAAGAAAACAACAGATAAACAATTGATTCGCTAAGTTCTAGTAATCACTTAACAAAAAGTTCTAATAACCATTTGCAAAAGTTAAATCTTTCAATGACCATTGCCAAATTATTGAGCAGTCTAGAAAAATATTTCCTTAAATCATGTTTATAAAGGAATTTCTCTAACTACTTTTGTTCTTTGAAATGCTATATTTACTACTTGTCATTTATAATTCTCATGATCAAAACAAGGGATCTAATTGCTTTTCTAATTATAACTTTGAGAAGATCCCCCCACAAAAGTTATTTGTCTACCAAAATGTTAACTCAAGAGTAGCTATTTCTCATTTTCTCCCCCAACCCCTTGACAGATGAATATGTTTCTCCTCCCATGACTTGAGTAAAAGGAAGAACTTGTTCTATTTCTTCCTTTCATGTAAAAAGTGTTCTACACTATAGAACCCTCCCATTCATATATTGGTATGATTGTTTATGTGCAAACCTGCTCCCAAACCTACCCCCTATGATTTATGCTCCATGGTATATATAAATGTGCATATATACATGTAGATATTAACAATTAATGAAAAGTATGCTGCAAAATACATGCATATTAAGTAGGTAGCTACATATTTTAGAAGGTTCATGCTTATAATGAGAAGAGTCAGAGGGTTAATCAAGCTCTCTTTACTTTTCTCCAACATTTAGCAGAAAAGGTTACCTAACTATTTAGTCATATGGTTAATGTTAGCTCCACATCACTGACAAAAGAGAAAAGAAAAGAAAATTCAAGAAATAACTCATGTGCTTCAGTTTTATTTATTAAAATTTATGAATACATATAATCATAAAGGTGAATATAGATTGAAATCTATGAGTTACAGAGTTATATCTTGATGAGATTTGATGAATATTGAAGTAAGATAACATGAAAACGGCCAACATCCTACATTGGGTGCTTCCTGTTGAAGTGCATGTTCCTTTGGACCTTTAACTATATCTAGGTCTCTCGCCTGCATCTGATGTCTTAGATCACACCCTGAGGGTTCAAACAAGTAGTCTTTTTACTAAAAACATATTCCAAAACCCTTATGTAAAAGAAATGCTCAAGATGGCTAGAAAGTGGTTCAGGAAAATAGAAACAAATAAAAAAACATGGTCAGAAAGGTTACGGAAGTTAGCAAGGAGATTCCCTGTAGTTTCATGAGCTCTCTGTCAAAATTGTAAAAAACTGCCTTTATACTCTTTCTGGCCAGAGGATCCACAGCTGGGTCCTAGAGCAATACATATGGGGGAGAAACAACCCAAATTTCCCTAAGTCAGCTCTAGAATTTCCTTGCTTTCATTAGTTATTGAAGTATGGAACTAATCACTTACATCTTACCACTTATACCAGAATCCTGTTTCATAACTTATTTCATTAACTTTCTTTGTACCAAAATAGGGATTCTATTCATAGGAGTGTCACAGGAAAGTTCCTTGACAGCAATGAATCTTGTGAAATAATGATCAACAACATTTTTGTAGCACTTCAAGATTTCCAAATCACTTTCCTTATAAAATTTCATTTTATCTTAACAGGAATCTTGGGAGATTGGTGCTATTATCTCCATTTTATATTTGAAAAAACTGAAGCAAACAGAAGTTAAGTGACTTGCCTAGGGTCACACAACTAGTGTCTAAGGAAAGATTTTAATTCAAATCTTCCTGACTTCTAGTCCAGAACTCTATTTACTGCACGAACCTCACTCAATATATATTACTCTTGTTGACATAGACAAAAAAAAACTATGCTTCAAATGTAGGTGACTATTGTATAGGGGAAAATCTATGTTAGGTTGGTGTTTATAATTAACTTTAAAATGGCATATGGTCAGGTGACAGTTATCTTAGGATGGGAAATCTGCTCAGCTGAGACACTAATAAATATCCTTAGAAAGAACTTTATAGACACTACAGAAAAGGTGACCTTTTGAGGAAGTTAAAAGGAAGGGGAAAACAAAAGAAAACATGTTGAACTTTCTGGTATGTTAAATTATGACGCTACAAATAGCTATGCTCCAAAGAACACTATTAACTTTTAACATGCAAGAAAAAAATTAAGATCAAAATAAAGCATGTATAAATCAAGTGTTTCTTTTGCTTAGTTAAAAAGTCCTTCCAAATGGCAGTTAAACTTATGTTTACAGCATACAGTGAGTAATAATGATAATAAAATGGTGATGATAATAATGATAAAACAATAATAATACTGGCTTGCTCCATCACTTACCTTCACTAATACAGGTAGAAATTCATACATCAGTAGCATCTGAACTGGGAGATGGATCACAGCAGTCAAAATAAGGTATTGGTTAATGAAAAAAAGGCCACTAAGGACACTATATATCACTAGATCGAGTCTATAATCCTTTAATAAAAGACTGACTTCATAGCTTGGGTTTTTTCAGAGGACTGTCATTATCATCCATTGTGCTTCTCTCCTTCCTATAATACCCTAGGATATGGGAAAGAAATTTCTGTCAGATAATGAGGATTCTGGCCAAAGAGGCTGGCATGCAGCATCTGAGAGTGCAAAAGATACACAGCAGCGAGTAATTCTGCTGGCCTATTTAAGGAGCTCCAGGAGGCACCCTTAGTACCAATATTAAGCACTGTGGAAGAAACTAACCCCTGGATATGTGATAGCAGGCTTAGTGTAGGGGTTTTTAATAGAGTTGACTCTAGAATTCAGATAAGAAATCCACAGTATGTTTACAAGAGGGAAGAATAAGTAAATTGTGTGGCTTAGGAAGAGGTGCCTGTGTACAGGAGAAACAAAATATTTTCCATTGCACCGTAAATAAATGGCAACTTTCTGAATTATAAGTAGTTTTTCAGGGAGGAAATGTTTGCATTGGGAAGCCAAATATGCTTATAGCATAGATTACATATGACTGGAAAGAATACCTCTGGACAAGCTCACCAATAAATGCTGGAGAGCAAAATCTAAGTTTGAGTTTCTTCTTGAGCAGCTTCCCAGAATGACTTCTATGATCTTCAGTACATTCTTAGTTTATATTCTCTCAAACTCCCCACTACACTAGGACACAAATATATGAATGAATTTCTGGAAATGTTCCTCAAAGGAAGAACAACAAAGAAGTACACAAAGCTGATACAAAGGGAAAAGTAGGATCCACTGTCAACAGAGGAACAAGAATTACATATGATTCTAGATTCATCTGTCACCATCTTTGTGGCAGTGCAATGGATAATTGGCCAAGATAGTATCAGAGAATGGAATGTGGATTTCTGAATCATAGAATAAAAAACAAAAATAACCTCTAGCCTGGTCTGGAATGCACTTTACAAAGACCACAGGGTCATATATCCATTGCCTTGCCTTATGGCAACCATGGCAATAAAGCCACAGCTTCCTGATCCACCTTCCATGCTTCCTTTTACCTTCTGTGAGACAGGTAAACTAAGGCATTAAGTGATGTGACATTACCATAGGACACACAGTTGGATTTTTAGGCCAGACTCAGGTTTTTTAATCATAAGCCTCTCTGAATGGACCTCTCTCTAAAAACTGATACTCTACCTGCATTTAATCCACAAGAGTTAGCATATTTTTATCCTTTATATTCCCAGCAACACACAGATTAAGTTCTTAACTATCAATATACAAACCCATTGCTCCTTTCCTGCCTGAAGGAATCCCTTTCTCTCTCACTTTGTTATTATTAAATCCTATAAATTTAAATATCTGGCGTATTCATTCAATTTTACTCTCACTATATATATATATATATATATGAAATCATATGTGTGTATATATTCCCTTCCTTCCTCCAGAATGTCCCTCTTCCTTTCCTAGGAAGTTCAGTTCCTGGTTCATCTTTCTCAAATGGTGAGCATGTTGAAGATTCCAATATGCTTAATATTACCCCCTCAAATACCTTTATTTCTAAATTCCTTAATCTATACAATTCCCATTAATTATTCCTCATTCTATGTCCACCACACAGAGATATTGTTATGCTCTTGATGTGGCAATCCATCATGTTTTCCTTCCATTTTCATAAACTTCAAAATTCTTTTATCTGATCATAACATTTTCCTATTCCACTTTTTCCTATGTCTTTTGAACCCTAACCCTGTTCTTCATACTCACTGTACTTTCCATTCCTTCTAGACCCTAGATTTTTCACCATTTTACCTTTCCATAATTCAGTCTTTTGAAGAACTAGGTCAATTCTACACTGCTTTCTAGAGTACTATAGATGCCTTAATTTGCTATGGACAATCATACTTTGCCATAATGCAGCAATAGGTTACCCTCCCCATCCTCCTTCTTTCACTCCTATTCATGAATTGCTGAAAAGAGCTGAAGAAAATGATGAAATTGTTACTAGATTCATTTCCACTGCCAATTTATGTTTTCTAATTTCAATTGAGCAAAAACTGTGCTAAGGTAATCATTTTGTTCTTCCCTAATCAATTTACTTTTCCAATCTTTACAACAAGTGTCATAAACTTTCTCATCTCTCTTTAAACTTCTCTGAGACTATTCTTACACCAGCTTCTCAGCTGAGGGTCTCACTTCATACTTTAATAAAAAGAGGTCATTTTCCGCAAACTCTTTCTTCATTCTGCTACTCACCTCACTATTTAGAAATATTACCCCAATAACTCCTCTTTCAATCCTGACTTGGCTAAGGGATATGTCATTTAAGTATAATATATGTGTATGTGTACATTTATATGTGAATATATATACTTGATGCCATCTTTCCTTTCTTCTCCATCAGAATGACCCATTACTATTTTAACTCTCTTTTAATTTCAATGTCTCCCTATCTAATGCCCTCTTCCCTGCTACCTATACTTATCTCTCTCTCATCCTAAAAACAAACAAAAACATCTCACTTCATCTATCATTTATTTCAGTTAGCTATTATTCTCTCATTTTCCAAACTATGTGCGAAAGATGTACACACTAGATACTACCACTTCCTCTCATTTTACATATGCCTTATACCTATGCAATTTGGCTATGGACCATATCATTTAACTGAAACTTCTCTCTTCAAAGTGACAAAGTTAGTTAAATCTCTTAATTTCTAAATCTAATGGCATGTTCTTAGTCCTATCCTTTTTTCTGGTTACTCTCTCCTCTTCTGGTTTTCCTAACACTGCTTTCTCCTAGATCTCCTCCAGTCAAAAGGAAGGGGGTGGGAGAAAACTGCCTACATATACATCTATATTATATATATATATATATGTATATATATATATGTATATATATATATACAAATAAGATGATATAGAACATAACTACATTGAAGCAAAAATAGCAATTAAGCCAGAAGTTTCCATGAAACAAAAACTAAGAAGTCTATAGTAAGAGTCATAGATTTGAATATCTATAGAGATATGAAAAGTCTATAGAAACAGAAAATTTAACTAGATTTCATAATACAAAGAGGTAAATTCATCCTCATGCTATCACTGAGATTCAGTGGAGTGAGACTCAAGAATGAATTTTTTCTCTGGCTGGATATAACACAGGAAGCAATTAGGTGGCATATGGAGTAAATAAAGAAGAACTGATTTCAAATCTGATCTCAGACACTTACTAACCATGTGATGCTAGGCAAGTCACTATTTGTCTTAACTCATTGGAGAGGGACATGGCAAACTATTCCAGTATCTTTGACAAGAAAACTCCATGGGCAGCATGGACAGTGAGGTCACAAAGTGTTGGATACAACTGAACAGCCAAACGACAGCAACAAAAATGTAACGTCCCAAAGAGTCAGGAAGGATATAAAGGAAGATATATGAAACAAGGCATATTGATGAGGAAATCCATGAAACAAAGATAGAAAGTGTCTATGTGAAGATCAGTAAGCGAAAAAGAGGAATAAAAGAATTTTTGTCATTAGAGTATATTACTAGACAGAACAGGCAAATAGACGAAAAGTTCAATAAATAGATCACATAACTGGCAGAAAGGCAACAGATAGGATTAATGGAGAGCATGAATCACTGAGAAAAACAGTTGAATCTCCTTCTCTGCCAACAATCAGAGGAACTTATAACTTCCTGACTTAATGAAATTTTAATCCCTCAAAGAGTAGAGGAATCAACATGGAAAAATTATATTCTAGATATGAGCTTAATGGAAAAAAATAGAACTGGTTGCTGGGGTAAAAATAATGAAAATCTTAGGTGAATGTGATCTCTCACTGCCAGAACTCATGATAGAGGAGAGGAAATCTATGTGTAGTATGACATGCAATGGACATCTTAAGAGATGATTTCAAAGGGTTCAGAGGAAGTATAGGACAATGGAGTAAAATTCGACAGGGGAAGTCAGCTGAGAAACTGAAGAACAAAATTCTGAAGATGTCAAGGAAAGTAAATCTTATGAAAAAGAAAAGTAAGAGCTGTCTGAAGCTAATCATATGGATATACTGAGAACTCACCAGACAATTTAAAATGTTTAAAGATATTTATGACAATACATGTATAATCCATATACAATGACAATAAATTTATAACCCAATGTCTCTTGGAGGAGGAAGGGAAGGAAAGGATGGATATAATACGGATCTTATAACTTCAAAAAATGTATGTGGAAAACTGTTACTACATGTAATTGGGAAAACATTTTTAAAATATTAAGATATTGTTAAAGTATTTAAAAGGATAAAATATATTTACAAAATATAAAAGCAAAATAAGGTGACAGAAAAATGACAAAAGAAACATGTGATGAAAGATAAAGACAAAAGTATAATGTAATGAAAGAATGTCTCAGGAGAACTAAAGTTCAGAATGATATGAAATAGATTAAAAACTAAACTCAAAATATTTTTTTAAAATTAAATTATATTATGGGACAAAAGTGAATTAAAAAGAGATAGAGGTATTGTTCATTGTGGACAAGGTGATGATAATCAATGAAAGAGAAGTCATAAACTGTTCAGTTTCTATTTTGCTTTCCTTTGCCAAGGAGAATTACCCATTGACTGTAAAGGGCAAACCAAAAAATAACTAGTAGGGAATTAATAACCAAGATAAATTTTGAACTGGTAAAGGGACACTTTGCTGCCCTCTGTGAAGTCATGCATCTAGGCCCCAATAAACTACATCCTGGGGTATTGAACAAACTAGCGGGTGTGACTGCTGAGCCACTGCCAGTGATATATCAAAGATTGTAGAAAATGGTGGAAGTTCTAAAGGCCAAAAGAAGGGTAAATATTCTTTTGATTTAAAAAAAAAGGAAAAAGATCTAATAACCACAGGCCAATCAGTTTAACTTCAGTTACTGGAAAAATGTTAGAATGAACTATGAAAGCTGTGGCTAAAGAACAGCTAGAAAAGGAAATTGTAATCATGAAGATCCAGCATGGCTTCAAGAAGGCTGATCATACCAGGTTAGCATCATTTCCTGTCTGGTAGAATTACTTAATGACAGATCGAGGAAATAGTGTGCATATGTTTTCATCTGGATTTTTTAAAGTATCTCATTTGATTTTTATGAAAAAGATGGCATGTGCTGACTAGACAAATACACAATTAGATGGATTCAAAACTAGTTGAATAGTCATACTAAAAGTTATTAGTCATTCCATATCAATTTGAAAATAAGGTCCTGAGGATATATGCTTCATACTGTGCTATTTAACATTTTTATTATTGGCTTCGATAAAAATACAAATGACATCGTTATAGAAATTGCTGATGACCCAATGCTGCTGTAGGTAGCTAACACACTAAATGAGCTCTGGGAGATTAAAAAAAGAAAAGAAAAGAAAATCTAGAAAACTGGGCAGGAAAAAAATTGAATAAGGATAAAGATGAATGAATATCATCTTATACTTGGGTTTAAGGAGTCAAATTAATTCATAAGATGAGGGAGGGGTTGGGAACATGATTAAATAGAATTTTGCTTGGAAAAGATTTGGAGGATTTTATGTATCATAAATTAACTGTGAGTCAATAGTGTAAAATGGCAATGGGGAAAAAAACCTAATAGGATTTTGGGTCACACTAAGAGAAGAATACTTTCTAGACATAAGCAAATGATAGTTCTTCTCATCCTCTCCTAGTCAGACCACACAGGGAGTAATGTGGCCTCTTTTGGGAAACACAATTTAGGAAGGAAATTGATAAGATAAAGAACATTCAGAGGAGGGCAAATGGGATAGTGGAAAAATTTGATTCCATATTATATGACAATAAGCTAGGAGGTAGTACGGTATAATCATGGATAGTGTATTAACCCATGGGTCAATAAAAAAATTAATTAGAACCCTGCCTCAGATACCCACTAGCTTTGTGGTTTTAATAAGTCATTTAAATTCTCTGGGTCTCAATTTCCTCATTTGTAAATGAGAGATTAGATTCTATGTCTTGTAGTATCCTTCTAGGTCTAAATTTACAATTCTATTAATGGAGAGGTTTTAACCTAATGGAAAGAAAATACAGAGGAGATATGAGAGTTTTTTTCCAAATAATTAAAAGACTATCATGTGGAGGAGGAATTAGATATTAATTGTTTGTCCCCAGAAGGCAAAATTAGAAGCAGTGGGTGGCAATTCAAAAATACAAATTTAAGTTTAATGTTAAGAAAACTACCTAATAATTAGAATAAACTGTTTACAAATATGTGTTTTATCCAGTAGATAAGTATATCTTGACTGCATTGACATATTATAATATAAGTATTGTTTTAAAAAAATTATATTTGAAATCTATTTAAGAGTCCATATGCCAAATTATTTTTAAAGCTAAATATTCTTTTCACTCTATTTCAGATTCCAGTTATTTCTCCCCTGGATGATTTCAACAATCCTCTAATTTGTTTCACTGTCTCAATTCTCACCTTACTACATTTCATCTTCCACTCAGCTGCCAAAAAATATCTCTTAAAGCATAGGTCTGGCTGTATACCTTTGTGTACCTCTGGCTGTATTCCTCAATAAACTCCAGTGGTTTCCTATTGCCTCCAGGATCAAAAATAAAACGATCTATCACTTAATGCTCTTTATAACTACTTTTCTGACCTTTCCTGTCATCTTAAACTTGATTCTCCTTTAAGAACTCTATGATCCAGCCATATTAGACTGTTTGCTCTTCCCACAGATGACATTCCACCTCACATTCCATCCTTGATTCCTGGCATTCTCTTCCTCTTCCCATGGCTTCTCTAGCTTGATTCGGCTCAAATCTGTCTTTCGTAGAGGGCCTTTGTAGTCCCCATAGCTGCTAATGCTTTTTCCTCGATGATTACTTTCCATCTTCAGTATATATAGCATATGGGAATCTACTGTTTCACAGATTATCTCCCCCATTAGATTGTGAGCTCCTTGGGGGAAAATATTATATGTGACCTTCTTGGTATCCCCTGAATTTAGCATAGTAACCGATACATAAATGTTTAATGGATGTTTGTTGGCAGGTTAGATTTTCTAACAATGACAAAGACACCAATTTGCTTGACTTATAACTGTACATTTCTCCTATGTTGTTTCTCTAAAGTATATAGATTTTATTTATTTAGCTGGAGCATAAATTTTTACCCATTTTCTCTTATTCATCTATTGTCTCTCACATTATACACAAATGACATGGAATCAAGACTTTTAGCACTGTGGTTGCCCATCTGGAGGACTCAACTTTATCAATGTCCTTCCTAAATTCTCACAATATAGTTCATTGCTTTGAAAAATGTAAATGGGCAATTTGAGTAATTAGATAGATATAAGCATCAAAAAATGTAGAAAAGAAGAAAAATGCATAGATATGCCAATCTATAGTTTAGCACCACTTATTTTAAATAAATTTTGGACATTCTTTCACATAAAAAGTGACTGAAACAAATAATTAGGTTATGTGGGGAAAAGTGAGAAAGAAAGGTCTAAGAAGCAAAAGAACTATGAATAGGTCCCCCCCAAAAAAATCCACAAATGGAAGGTAAAGCAGGTTTAGTACAACAAGCTGGTAATTGATATGATTACTGATGTGAGAAAGAATTATTTGAGAAATAAGAGTTTGAATGGAAATAGAATGAGGAAAAGGAAAAGAAGTTAATACATCATGAGAAGACATGAAAGAATTTAAATTGTGCAAAATCAAAAGAATTTAGTTTCAAGGAGCAGGAAGAAATGTTTATAAGGAATTAATGTAAGAATTAGTGTCAGGATTTATCAATAGCATGTTTGATAGGAGAACAAAAGGTGTGTCACCCAGGACCTGTGCCAAAGAGATCACCACATCAATGACAATGACACAAAGCAAAAGGAAGTTATGTGCAGGCTAATGGAATGATGATGAAGTATTCAGAGAAAAATAATGGTAAAGACATACAATTGCTCAAAAGGATAATGGAAAATGATAAAAGATTAAACCTTCTTTAAAATAGGAGCTATCAAGTGTCTAGGCTAACATCCACAAGATGAGAATAGAGGAGAGCCAAGGCAAATAAAGTCAAGGTCAGCATGCAGCTTGGATTAGTCAAGAAAAATCAATCAATCAAGAAATAAGCATTTACTAAGGGCCTCTTTGGCACCAGACATTTGGTGGTAGGCACTGGAGTTTTATGAAGATAAAAATGAAGTCTCCCCTGCCTTCAAGAAACTTCTATCAGTGTAAACAAAATGTACATATAAATAAATATATTCAAAGTAATCACAAAGTAATTTTAGGGTTAAAACCCTGACAACTTGAGAGGATTAAGGTAAGTCTCATATATGAAATGGTGTTTGAATTGAACTTTGAATAAATATAGGAATTCTAAAAAGTCAGAATATATTCAAGAATGAGGGACACATAGGCTATATAACTAAGCAGCTAAAGAAAATAAAATTGAGGAAAAATAACTTTCATATAAAGAAATAAGTTGTTGACTTACAACAAACACTTCAAATTCAAAGTAAATGGAAAAATGCCAAGTACATGGAATGAAATATTTATAATTCTCAGGAGAACACATTTTCCTGGGATTTCCTAGAAAGTCTCATTTTTTTTTTGCTTTATAGACAACTTAACATATATTCTAATAAAATATATGTTTTAATGGTCAGATCATTAGTTTGTTGAAATAAAAGTTACCTTTGTTCATCGTGTGTGTAGGTATGCCACTATCAAACTAAGGTTGTGATTGGCCTCCTTTGTCAAAGAGTTGGCTTAAAGGAGGAGAAGCTCTTAACCATCTTGTAGGTTTACTTTCCACATGGTGGTGGAACAAGTAATAGAACAAGACAGATTAATTTAATATAATTCTAGTATACTGGAATCATATCTTCATAATAGTTTTTTAAAATCTCATTTGAAGTTAATTTGCCTAATATTAGAAGTAGCTATATCCAAATGTAAATACGAAACCATAATGATGTAAATACAAATAACTAATGATGTTATATGCAATTTACTTGTGAATTGTTAAAACTTTTAGATTATACAAATTTTTTCTTTGATGATATAGTTGAGAGTTAAATACATTTTTAAAAGTTTCAGATGAAGGAAGGTAGGAGAGCTGCCTATTTAAAAGACTATATTTGCTTAGAAGACATCATATATGTAATAATAATATAAAGTGTCAGGCATTCAAAAAGTCAAACAATGATTTTTTTTTCAAGCAAGTGAATTGTTAATAGTATCATGGAATCTAAATTAAATAGATCTACTGTTATTCAGATGTCAAAACTCCAAAACCCAAAGAGAGAATAATATTTACTGGTTTATATCTTTACAAGGTGATCTCACTCAGTCCAGGAAGATATGAAGAAATGTGATATTACATTGAAGGACATAATTAGCAAAGCTAAATATTAGGATCTAAGTTCATATGACCCTGAGGAAAGTAAAGGGAAGAAACCATTCACCTAAGCACATTAAGACAAAAGCGAAAACTAGCAAAGACAAAACTATACCTTTTAGTACCTGGGGCAAGCATGCCCTCTGTTGGTACGAGATCTAGATGGACTAAAGGAGAAAATCGCCCCATTCTGCCATCTGATATATTTTTTTTTTTTAGCTAATTTTGCAAAACAGATCCAGTGACTTATTTCTATTCTGGCAAAGGGTTCTAAGTGCTAAGCTGTGCTCCAAGTGTTGTTTCTTTCAAGTCTCAGCATAAATATATATTCTATGGGAAGTCTTTCATAGTCTCCCTTAATTTCGTGTTCCTGCTGTTGATAAGTTCCAGTTTATCATGTATATATAACTTGTTTGTACATAGTTATTCGAATGAGTCCTCACCATTATATTTTGTGCTCCTTGAGAGCAAAGACTTTTTTGTCTCTCTTTGCATCCACAGTGCTTGGTAAATAGATGCTTAATGAATGGATATTGATTGACTGAAAGGGGCAAAACCCTGAGCCCTGATTGCCATTAGTTAAAAGTAAACAGTGTCCAAATCACAGACCTGTAATAGTGTATTACCACTGACATGAATTATTAGATAAAAGGATTGGATAGTTTTTAGATTCCTCTTCATGAGAGCTTATGAGTGTGATAATTCTCTCTTCCTATCAATGTGTCCAAGTTACTGTAATTATGATTTCTACCACAAGGAGAGAAATGGAGAAACTAAGGAAAAAAGTCTTAGTTGGTTTTAAGATATTAGTTGGAAGACACAGTGGTTTTTCACTTGTTTTGTTGAGTTCAGAGCATTATATCATCTTTAATAATTCTTAAAATATTGACTTTTTAATTCACAGCTCTTACACTTCTCACATCCTAATACTTAGAGATTCCACTCTGAATGAAATATTCAGAGAAGGTAATTAGGGAGAAATTATTTGGGGAATGCAAAAACATTGATTTTAATGATATCACAACCAACACTGTAAACAATCCTGCCAAAATGTGGTCCTAAACATCCTATGTATTTTCATCACTTACTTTAATATAAGATTTTATCTGTAATGCATGGTGACTTTAAAGAAATTCAGTGAAGTTCAATTCTTTGAAAAACTTTTCCTTCTGTGTGTTATTGTTGAGTTTTGCTAGACACATTACTCATGGGTCAACAAACCGGGATGAGAAAAATGATTCTGGGATTATAGGAGTACAGAACCACCAGACTGACAGAAAGACATGCAGACAAACTTCTTGCTGGACTGTGACAAAGTTTAATGATTTGGGGTACATACTTTATTGGGAAAATGATGTAGGCTAAGGGATTAGGTAAACCTTTTGCAAGCACAATGGTTAGTAATGATTTACAAGATGGAGGCAATAGATTTAGATTACTTCTGTGGTTCTAAACAGAGTTTTCTATAGGATAATAATTCAATATGTCAATGTATAACCATATAACAGAATTTCTAATTGAATTCTTGTACCAGTGATTTCTTAGAGGAACATCTAGTATTTGGGAAGAAATTGGATTTATTTCTCATGCTGGGGAGAGGGGTAAACTACATGTCTAGCTCTAAGTAGTTGATGGCTCTGATTTTTGGGGGGCCTATTTTCACTAATGGGGGCTACATGTTAATACAAAATTCATTTTTTGCATTTTCCTCAATTATATATCAATATAATTTTAATAATCATATCCTGACATTTTGTGATACATATTCTCTTCCTCCCTTCTCACCTTCTGTCTCCTCTCTCTAAAGTAGCAGATAATATGATATAGGTTGTACATGCGCTCTCATGTATTACATATATCCATAAAAAATGTTGTGAAAGAAGACTAACTTATACATATCACTTGTACACTAAAAACAAAAACAAACAAAAACTCATAAAGGAAGTAAAGTGAAAATGGTATGTTTCAATCTATATTCAGACTCTATCAGTTCCTTGAATGGTAGTGAATAGCCTTTTTCGTCATGAATTTTTTGGAGTTGTCTTGTATCCTTTCACAGCTGATAAAAGTTGTCATTCACACTTGATCATTATATATTACTGCTATTATTAAGTACCAAAATTGTATATACATATCTCACCATAGTTGAAGACTAGCAACTCATCTGAAATCTTAAAGAAAGGAGATACTTGGGGCAGTAAGAAGATAACCTAGTTCAGAGTCACACAGTTAATATATAAATAAAATAAAATGTGTAATTGTGATTCTATTGAATTGATAAGCTTTTGATTTTTTAAAATGTTGATTTGATTGAATCAATTTTGATTGACCTAAATTAAGGCAAATAAATTAATACAAGCAATTGACTGGGGAAAACATCTTTGTAGATAGCTTTATCAAAAATCTCTAAGAAAAGTATAATTTTTAAGATATGCAGTGTGTCCTAAAAGTCTTGGTAAAGTTTTAAGCTATAAAATTTAAAACAGTTTCAGTCAGTGGTTCCCAAACTTTTTTTTTTACCTCCCCCTTCCCAGAAAAAATATTACTTAGCCCCCTGGAAATTAATTTTTTAAAAATTTTAATAGCAATTAATAGGAAAGATAAATGCACCCATGTCCATTACCGCCCCACTGGATTGCTGCAGCACCCACCAGGGGGTGGTAGCACCCACTTTGGGAAACACTGGTTTAAGTGATTAAAACTATACCATGACTTTTGAAACATCCTATGTAGTCAGTTAATAGAAATAAAGAAGAAGAAACATTCCTTAAATGATCGATGGTCAAAAGATATGAACGGTTCTTAAGAGAACTAGAAAATGTTAATAATTATATCAAAGAATGTTGTAACTTACTAGTGATAAGAAAACTGAAAATCAAACTCCAAAGTTTAAACCCCCTCCCTTCCTAGTAAACTGGCAAACATGTCAAAAGTTCATAATCATAAATATTAGAGATTTTGTAGAAAAATTAGTCAATTAATGCACTTTCAGGAGAGCTCTGACTTGTTCCAATGATTCTAAAAACAAATTGGTATTATGGAAATAAAAGGAATAAATTCCATACCATTTGACTCAGAGATTCCTTGGCTAGGTGTATATCCTGGAGAGTAACAATTTATAGGAACATACAAATTCGCATATGCACATGTATGTATCTCTATAAATTATTATATCTGTGGCATGCATATGTATATATGTATTGTATATGTGTAAACATTCTGTGGTTTTCCTTGAACTTTGTTTATCCTGGTGTAAGGCCAGAGGAGTTGGAATATAGATGTGGTATCTGAGATTCTAATTTGTCCATTTTTTGTTATTACACATATCTTCCCATGCTATTCTATTTCTTTAATTCATTGTTTCTAGCAGAATGGTGATATTCCATTTTATTCATGTACCAAAAATTCTACAAAAAGTATTGTTATAAATATTTTGATATATAAGGAATAGGTGTATTATTTTTAAAAAATATATAGTATGAGTACACATATGTTTATGTGTGTGTGTATAGTAGTAATATTGGTGGCAGGAAAAAAGTTGGCATGCTAGATAGAATGCTGGGCCTAGGTCAGGAAGAGACCATCTCCTTGAGTTCAAATCTGGCCTCAGATATTTTCTAGCTCTATAACCCTGGGGAAGTCAACTAACTTCCTATTTGCTTCAGTTTGCTCACTTGTAAAATGAGCTGGAGAAGGAAATGGCAAACCACTCCAGTATCTTTGCCAAGAAAATGCCAAATAGGATTCCAAAGAGTCAGATATGACTGAAAATGACTGAACAACCACAAAAAGAAAAAAATATATATTTTTGGCACATAGTAGGTACGGAAAGAACTTAGATTTAAATTTGTGTTTGAGCTGCCTTTTCCCCAGATATACAGGGAGAAGAAAATTCAATAACCATTGAATATGATCAGGAAGTAATATTTCTGACAGAACAGTAAAAGCTTAAGAAAGTGCTTCAGTCTCAGCATTATGTAGGTTTTGAGATTTAGACATTTCAAAAGATCTGTGATCTGAGTTAAGCAAATATATATCTGAGCACCAATAACCTTCCCTGACTTTATTTACCTCCTAAACTCCACTTTCCTCAAAGATACTATCATTATGGTGCTGCCATAGCCTATCTTTGAGCAGTTAAAACTAGGCTCTCTCTCTCTCTGCTCCACATACATGTCCATACTTTCAGAAAATAAACACTATTTCTTTTTTATATTTTTTAATTTTTATTTGGAATATTTTCCCATAGTTACATATTTCATGTTCTTTCCCTCTCCCCCAAATCCCCGTAATCCCCCTTAGCTGACACACAATTCCACTGGGTTTTACATGTATCATTGATTAAGACCTAATTACATATTATTGATAGTTGGAATAGTTATTGTTTAGTGTCTACATCCCCAATAATATCCCCATCAGCCCATGTATTCAAGCAGTTGTTTTTCTTCTGTAAATAAACACTATTTCTAATGCACCAATGGTTCTCAGTTTACCTCTGTCAGTTCTTTTGGGTCATTCAAAACCAAGTCCATTAATGTAGCCAATTCACAAATGCCTGTTGATTAACAGTTCTAAGTCCCCCTGTCCAACCTCCATTGTTAATTGCTAGTCATTAACTCTTCAGTTTCATTTACCAAGTAACACTAATTAGTTTATTACAAGAGAGTATTAACTTTGGTAATATAGTAAGAAAATAAATGCAAACATTTCTCCAGGAACACAAAGGGACACAATCTCCTCTATCCCTAGGAGAATTGGCTCATTTTTAATGCAATGTCTACATAGCATTGGTTTCACTGAGTTCATATGTAAATTCCACATAGCTGTTGGTGTCCTCATCTAATTCCTAAAGAACTGAGACCCAGAGTTTATTTTTTAAGGACTCAGTGCTAAACTAGCTTGTGATAAAATCCAATAGAAATGCTTCTCCTGGACATTGCTATGGCTCACACCTCTGAATTTTTAAAACTTCCTAGGTCCTAAGCAGCGCTAACCACTGTCACCTAGAGAGGGGAAGGGGGAAAGACACACCAGAGTTGGAAATAACAGCAGTATTCTTGGCTTCATATAGAGATGTTTATGGGTTAAAGAGGACCCAATATCACTCTTATATCTGTGAGCCTTTTACAATATTATTTTCTCATTCATTGCTAGAAAGGATAGAATGAATCCTGTTCAATCAAAGAAGTTGGTAAGGACTAATCCTCTTAAGCAGGCTAACTCCTGAGCAAAAACCAGGATGGCTTTGCCACAATGGCCACTCAGGTGAACCCCCCAAGTCAGGAGCAGTAAGCAATGTGTCTGCTCACCTCAATCCCCACAAAACAACTCTCACAACCCTCCTCAACTGTCCCCTCACCCAAAGTTCTCCAGGGGGGGGGGTCCCCTGGAATTCTGGGTATTTTGCTGACCTGTATTTTGCAGGGATTCCATGCTGCCATCTCTACTTAACAAATGTTAGCACTTGCACCAAATTGGAAAGCAAAGCATTGCTATTGTATACTATCATGACTTTCCAGAGTCGATTTTACCCTAGATGGTTCCCAAAGAGTTGAAAGATGAAAGTCAGGAGACAAGTTGGGTCTGGATAAACCTGAGAAACATCTGTATGGGTGTAATAATTTAATTTGTGATAGCTGAGGAAACTGCCAAATAAAAGAGTATAGAGAAAGATGTAAAGAGGTCATATTTGAAGGACATGAATATTTAGCTGAGGAAGTACAAGATAAGGGGTTTAAACCAGGGGAAAAGGTGAAATGACAAAAGATAATAATCACATAAAGAAATCTCAGATTTCATGAACATTGAAATGGAATACTTGTAAGTGATGGGAGAATTACTGGTATGATCATTTCTGTACATTTGAAGTAGAGTGAAGGAATAGGTCATGGGAATTGAGAAAATCGACTTGAGAATTTAAGAGTTAGACTATTTGTAGATAAGTTTGTCAAGATTGTGCTCCCAAAGAATCACAATTCCTCCTTCCCCCCCACCCCCGCCACCATCATTATAAAGTAAATTCAGAAATACCTTATTTTGGAGAAGAGAGATATATTTAAGACATGTAAGAAGTTTTAGCACTTTATTTTTAAAGAGCTTGCTCTATTTGTTCTGGCAGGAAAAGATAATCTTTATAAGAGAGTTTACATTTTTGGAAATCATTAATCAAGCCCTAAATAGCTTAAAGTATATGGTAAACACTTAAGATGAGCCAAATAATCTAAATCGGTTTTAATGTTTCTTCCTTTGGTGTCTAAGCTTTTTCTCCTTGTGAGATTAATGCTTGTCAAATATTTTTGTGAAGGATTGGGAGTTGAAATAAACAACTAGTGCATTTCTGAGGGACATTCCAATATATTTATGGGCAGATTTTAGCTTACAATTAGTTTTAAATGTGCTAATGTCATTGGTCACTGGTGTCCATTAAGGAAAGAAGGGTCTCAGAGGTACCCTTTTGATTGGATGCTAATGCATTTTGTTAATAAGAAATCCAACATCAGACTCTAGCAGCATATGTTCAATGTGGGAGGCTGGGACTTACTGAAAGTCTCCTTTAATATAATGCAGTATGCATAGACAAGTTGGTTTTTTTTCCTTCAAAACCCTCAAATAAAAAAATACTCCCCACCAAATCAATTCTCATATTTATTGAGTTTTTTTCTTCAAAGAAACATATAATGTATTATGTATGTAGCAGAATACAGCTGAAATAACATTATGTGATTAGAGAAAATAATAGGAAAATGTTAAAATATGGAGTTGTTTACTTCTTAATCTTGAAAAATACCCTCGAGCTTTGTGTTCTGTCATCTTTTCCTCTTTCAAACATTCAGAAAGTACTCTATTTCCAACTCCATTTTACCCTTCCTTTTGAGACTGTAAAATATTTTTTTCCTTTTGTATGTAATTTGAACATGTACTCTGTTGTGAAACAACATATAACTGAAAGCCCTGTGATGGTGGTATCATTCATGTCAAAACTGGGGAATCATTTTTAAGCTTCTTTCAACCACATGCTTCATTATATATTAACAAATAATGACTAAATATATCTGCCTGCCACTTCACCTCAAGTAAAAATACATCTTTGATAGGTTCTTCAGACTAGAAATTCAAATGGCCTCCATTAAGTTATATGAAAGAAATTCCAGAAATAGTCTAAAGTACTAGTTGCTGTTCTACCACTAGTTAACTGAGGAGTTACCCTAAGCCAAGAATTGTTGCAACAGGCACATGTTGACTGTATGAAGATAAGAAAAAGAGGAAGATGAAGGCTATCCAAAAACTGATTATGCCAGAAAGTTTATGATCTTTTTGATTCTCAGTCTCTAGTTAGAAATGGGGATAATAACATCTATCCTATTTTCCTTACAGGATTAATCCCTTACTAGGCTCTGAGATGCGAAGAAACTTATATAAATGCCTTGTATTGATAAAGAGACATTGTCAAAAAAAATCAATTGCTCTAGGTCACATATGTGGTAAACAGAAGCAGTGGGATTCAAATCTAATTCTCTAACTCAAGGTTCTTAATCTTAGATACATAAATATACAAGGGATTTGTGTTTAGATTTGGAAATGTCTATGGACTAGGATATGAAAAAAATAGAACTTCATTTTCACTAACCTCTAACTGAAATTTAGTTTTTCCTTCAATTACGAATATAGGCAACAAGCATTATTCTGAATAGGGTTCCATTAGCTTCCTCTAATTGCCATGGGAGTCCAGGACACAAAAAAATTACATTATATTCTCTCTCTCTCTCTCTCTCTCTCTCTCTCTATATATATATATATATATATATATATATATATATATATATATATATGTATATATATA
>NC_058133.1:88563171-88663613 GCF_016433145.1 Gracilinanus agilis | reverse complement strand
GGAGGAGGAGGAGGAGGAGAAGGAGAAGAAGGAGAAGGGAGAAAGGAGAAAGGAAAAAGGATAAAGAGAAGGAGAAGGAGAAGGAGAAGGAGGAGGAGGAGGAAACACTCTAAATAGTCTATATATTATAGACAACATGGAATAAGAAGAGTCAAAGAAGCTCCATTCCAGTTACTATCTATATATCAATTAGAAAGTCATTTAATGTCATTGGGTTTTAGCCCTCAATCAAAAAATGGGAACTGGGGGCAGCTGGGTAGCTCAGTGGATTGAGAGTCAGACCTAGAGACAGGAGGTCCTAGGTTCAAATCTGGCCTCAGACACTTCCCAGCTATGTGACCCTGGGCAAGTCACTTGACCCCCATTGCCCACCCTTACCACTCTTCCACCTAGAAGCCAATACACAGAAGTTAAAGGTTTAAAAAAATTAAAAAAAAATGGGAACTGCATGACCTCTAAGATCCCTTCCAATTCTTAATTTATGATCGTCAGTGATGAAGGAATTTTCATCTTATGGGTTATTTCAACACATAGCAAGTAAAATATCATATTAAAATTTTTATAATTTTTGTAGACTTCCTAATTAAGAAAAGAACCGAATGATTAATTAACTAGCACTGCCTTTCTTGCTCATTAGTCTCTCTATTGTTTAGTGGGGCCTGCACCCATTTTCCCATCTAAATTTTGTGTGATCACAATTTCCAGTCAGTGGAATAAGAATATAGATAAGCACTATTTTATATACAACTAAGTATCATAAAACCCTGTCAGTGAAATCATGAAACAATAGCTCATGAAAGTGAATGACCTAGATTACAGCATGGCACCAACTTTTGCCAAAATCTAAGGACCTGAAGACAATATGTGGAGTCAAGGACTGGTCAATGTGCCCTAAATGCTGCCTGCATAATAGGAACTCTATAAACTCCTGCTTATGCTATAATAAGCCTTTGTAATTCAAAATGCAAAGCTACCTTATTCAAGGAAAAAATATCAGGACAGTACAAAATGATGAGAAAACCATCTGCCCATAGCTGTAATTTATATTTAAATGGGACATATCATAGTGCAGTGGAAAAACACTGATTTTGGAATCAGCTCAAGTCCCAGTTCTGTGGCGTACTAATTATGTGACCTTGGGTAAATTTTTTAAACTTTCTGAATTCAGTTTCCTCATGTTTAAAAGGAGAATAACAGCAACAAAATACTGCAAACTGTAAATGGTTGTTGTGAGAAAAATACCTTGTAAACTGTAAAGTACTGTAAAGATATGAGTTTTTAGCTAAAAGAAAATTTGAGATAGTGGTAAAAAGTGCTAGATTTGGGGTCAGAACTTGGGTTCTCATTCTGTTTCTGCTATTTATTCACTGTGTGATGTTGGGTGAACAAGTTGTTGGGGCCTTGGTTTTATCATCCATTAAATGTGGGAGTTAGACCAGATGGTCTCGAAGGTTCTTTTCTATTCTAAATCCTGTGACATTTATAGTTTAAAAAGTATTTTCTTAGCCATTAACTCATTTGATCTTTACAACTAGCCAAAGAGGTATACAGGGTTGTTATGTTTATCCTCATTTTTTAAATGAGGAAACTAATATGGAAACAGGTTAAATGTCTTGGTCATATAAAATAAACCCAAGTCATGGACTCAAAGCTCAAGATTCATTCAACCATGTCAGCAGTAATATCTTTAGATTTAATTCAAAAGTACTTATTTCTGCTGGAAAAATGAGATATTTGCAAGATGCTTTGCAAGTTTTAAAATGTAAAATGAGTGGCGCCTATGTTATTATTATATTCTGGGGATACAGAAACTTATCTAACCTTGATTCAGTTCTCAAAGAACTTACAAGCTAATGGGCAAAAGCCACATATGTAAACTAAAATATAAAGCATAAAATTTGAAAAACTTGCAAAGGAGTCATCCATGCAAAGTGCTATGAGAAAACTGAAGAGAAAGACATCATATGAACTTGTGGTCAGAGTAGATATTTTTAGAGTCAAGTCATTTCAATAAGTATTCATTAAACACCTACTAAAATACTACTATGTGTCAGGCACTGTGCTAAGAGAGGAGGAAATAAAGAAAAGCAAAAAAAAAAATCCTCAATGATCTCAAGGAGCTTTCTTAGAAGGCGAGATGGAAACAACCAACTAATAATGAGATTTGGGCAGGATAATGAAAAGGAGATACTAGACAGAGAGGAAGCACTAAGATTGAGATTGAGGAAGAGTCAGAATACGTTTCATGAAGGATGGGATAGATAAACTAAGGCCTAAAGAAAAGAAGTCACATTAAGAGATGAAGATGGACAAAGGAAACTCTTGGGGAAGGGAGGAGAGTTGGGCATGCAAAGACTCAGAGAAGGAAGAGTACAACACTTCAAGGAAGAATAACAAAAAAAAATCCATTTTGGCTAAAAGAATAAGAAAATCATTTGTGCTAAAGCTAGGAAAAGAGGTTTAGGTTAGAAATCCCTTGAGTGTCAGAATCTGTAATTCAATCTTTATTAGGAAAAAACAAAGGAAAGGTTGAAAAGAAAATACAACAATTTTTTTCATGAAAAAGCTTGAGATGTTTTCTATTTTATTTATTCTATTATTTTATTTAACTATTAAGGATGGGGAGTGTAGGAACAGGAATATTCTGTCCTTTCCATATATAGCTGATTCAGAAGATTTAGGTGAGACAAATTTGAGGTCTCAGTATTATGACTGAGATTATGTGTGAGTGATTAACCTTCACAACAAAGATTGTTAGTTTTAAAGCTACATCTCCAATAAGAGTTCATTATTTTTTACAATCCATGGAAATAAGTATTTCCTAATATTTAAGTTAGTGTAGCAACATTTGTTCAGAAGAAATATCCCTAAGATCCTGGAATATATATAACAATGTATTTTCTATACTGGATTTCACATGAATTATTAATTCTTAGTAGTGGTGGTTCACATCTCAAGATTCCAGAGTGTATTCCAGGTATATATATGCCACAATAACTCAAAATGAATATATGACCCAAATATGAAGATCACAGGAAAGGTAGAAAAAAAGAAGAGGTATCATTCACAACTATGGCTAAAAAGTAAATTCTTAACCAAGAGACAGAGGAGATAATAAAAGACAATCTGTATTAAATGAAACTACAAAGCAAAATAAACAGACAAAATATTTACACAAGTTAAATTAATGAAGATAGAAAAGAACCATAAAGTAAAGGGAAATATTTCAACATACACAATTCTGTTATCTAAGATACACAGGAAACAGACAAAAATATAGAGGAACATAAGTAATCCCTCAATAGATAAATAGTCAATGATATAAACGGAATAGAATCACTGAATTTTAATTTAAAGCAACTTAGTCTAACTCACACACATTTCCTTTGGAAAGTCCAAAATAATATAACTCAATAATTGACACTACTTTCAGATCTCTAATGAACATGAACTCACCACTTCTCAACATATCTATTCCACTTCTGTAAGGGAATTTTTCTGATGTTATACGATAAGACAAGATTTAAACTCAGATTTTATTAATTTCAAGTCTAATCGTTTAACCCACTCTTCCATTTAAAACATTTGTTCTCTCCTCTCTCATCTTCTATTTTATGTTTTTGTCCTCGAGTTCCAGACTTTATCATTATGGAATTTCATCTTATTAGATTTAGACTAATGTTCTAACCTATCAAGATCCCTTTAAATCTAGACTCCTGTTATTTGTGTTAGCTATCCCTCCAGTTTTGTGTCATATGAAAATTTGATGCACATACTATCCATGCCTTAATTCTAGTTATTGATAAAAGTATTAAAGCATCTTTTGTGGTTTAACATAATATCTCACACCCTATCCCTTTTGAAAGATCAAATAAATTCATTTTAATAAAGAGGAAGACCAAAAGATGTTTGGATACCTGAAGTTCCCCATTACTGCTATATCTTGCCTCTATATTAGATTTGTAATCTTTTTTCAACTTTTGATTTTTTTCTGTCAAGTAATCTATAGTATTCTCAAATGACAAAATCATTTCTGCTTCTCCTATCTCTGTTCCTCACTCATATACATTCTGTCATACTGTCCCCACCCCATTTCCTATATTTCCTCGCATTAACATTCAATTTCATCTCAACATTTTTCTGTTTTTTGATTCAAAAATGTTACCTGCCCAAAGTCATATTTTAACCATAGTTTTCTTCTTTAAATTTTTTTCAGATTACATGCTAATCATGTTGTTGTTTTTTTATCATACTAAACCACAATGTTTCTTATGAAATCAAAAAGGTCCTTTCCCAAGGAAGCTAGATGGCACAATAGATAGAGAGTTAGACCTGGAATAGGAAGGTCCTGGGTACAAATGTGAGCTCAGACACTTCCTCACTGTTGTGATCCTGAACAAGTCAATTAACTCTTATTTGCCTAGTCCTTGCCCTTCTGTTTTAGAATTGTAACTAAAACAGAAAGTAAGGGTTTAAAAATGTCCTTTTTATTTGTATCTCTACTTTCTCTTCTTTGTTGTAATTATATATAAATGGTGTTTGTATATAGTACCTGAGGGCAATCAGTTTCACTATTTTCTCCTTTCTGGAATTTTGTCTCATGTAAATAACAGCTTCTGAAATAAAATGGCACACTATGACAATATGGAAACCTGCTAAGACAGCTATTTAGCAAGTTAGCAAGAGAGCTAGACTTGGAGTCAGGAAGAGCTGAGTTCAGACAAGTGTCTTACATGCTAGTTACATATTTTTTCTTGGACGAGTCATAAAACTTCCCTCAATTTTGCTTTCCTTATGTGTTTATCATTTTTTATGTTTATAACTGTTGTTGTTCAGTCGTTTCTGATTGTCCATGACCTCATTTGGAGTTTTCTTGGCAAAGGCACAGTACTCAGTTGCCATGTCTTCCTCCAGCTCAATTTAAAAATGAAGAAAATGAGGCAAATAGGGTTAAGGGTCTTGCTCAGGATCACACAGACAGTAAGTATCTGAGGCTAGATTTGAATTTAGGAAAATGAGTCTTCCTGACTCCAGACTGGGCAGTAGACTGTTCCACTTCGCTACTCCTAATTTATAAATATTAGGCTGTGCTACCTACCTACCTAAAATTTATAATTATATGTGGTTAATAACAAATGGAAAATTTATTATATCAAAAAAAGCAAATCATTATATACATATACTTTTACAAATTTTAAAATGCTACATAAATTCTATTATCTTCTAAATGACTGAGAGTAAGAAGTGCAAGTTTAAATAATTAAGTATCCCCTCATACTCCATAAACTGCTAAAGAGAGTAACAATGAAAACAGAAAGTCAGTGTTGGCAAGGCTGTGGGAAGGCGGGCACACAGATCCACTGTTGGTGGACTTATGTGAATGGATCCAACTCTTCCAGTTAATCCATTTATTATTATGCCAATGAAAAAGCTAACCTAGCCAAACTGCAGTGTTGTCCCTCAGCCCCTGTCTCTCAGCTGCATCCTCTGAAGCCTCCTACCATGCCCCAAACCACAAAAACCCATTAGAACAGATGTAGAGATTCCCAAGGCAAACGTGGAAATGTGTGTTATATAATTATCTATGTACAACCTATAGCATGTAACCTGCCTTCTTGGGGAGGGGGAGAAGTAGGAGCTAAGGAGAGAACCTGAATTGCAAAATGTCAGAAAATGACATTAAAATTAAAAATTTTAAATTATTTTATTTATTTAAAAATATTAAAAATTATATCAACATATATCTGGGGAGGAAAAAAAAAGACACATGCAGAGAGACCCACATCTGGATCAGGGGCTTGCCTTGAGAGCTTGACCATTTATAGAGGAGATTTTTGCACCACCCTGGCCACCCCACTATGTGTCTGTCCCTGGTTTGACTTCCTTCCTCCTGAGCTGAGGTATCCTTTGTCTCTAGGATCCTCAGGTGCCTCCCCATCAGCTCCCAATCCATGTTCTTCCTCTTGGCAGGCCAGGTGCAAATGTGGTTGGTTCCAACCTTGCATGTTCTTATTCCTGCTTTTGCTCCTCTGAGCTCCCCTCCTTCCCCACCTCCCTTTTTCTACATATCCCTCCCTGCTTCTCCCTCTCCATCATTCCCTTTATCCTCTACATCAAAATTACCTTTCCATCGAGGTCTGTAGAAAGGCCCATTTACTTAAAGTTTATTAAATTAAATTTTAATTTAATTTAATTTTTAAAAAATTAAAGAATTGTTTTTTATCAGTGGATTGATGTGTGTTTCATGCATATGTATATGTGTGCATATACACATGTATAATATATACAGATATGTATATATTGTATATATTTTATGTGTGAGAATATATGTATATATGTATTGTAATATGTATACATACACATAACATATAAATTCCCAACAAAAAATAAAATTTCCTCAGTATATATCACAAGGAAATGTGGTATAAACCACTATATAGAAACTAAGGTTCAATAAATTCTAAAATATACATAGTTATACTCTGGAGTATCCAAAAAAAAAAGAAAGGAAACAAACTAAATATATATTTACTGGAAGCAAACACCGAACAAAACTGGTTTGTGAATTTATGGAATATTATTGTACAATAAGAACTTATAAATGTGAAGGATGTATTTATTAGACAAAATCCATCACCTAATGCAGAATGAAATAAGCAGAATAAGCCTCCCTGCACTCAGAAAAAGGGACAGAAACTACAGCAATATAAATGCAAAGCTCACTAAAAGCATACCACACCGTAACTGAAGGGGGGGAAAAGATAGCAGTAGTTCTGAAATAATGACATTTACCTTCCTTTTTATGGTAGAGAGCAGGAAGACTACAAGGGCAGAATGCTACAAAGATGTGGTCAGATATGGTCATCTCATTGGCTGTTTTCCTTTGTTGCAAGGAAGATTTGTGGGTGCCTATTGTTTGTGTATTGGGGTAGGGATGGGTATTTGTAGAGATAACCATAATTGGAATGGAATTAATCAAACACTTTAAAGTATATTGAAGTTCACAAGGGTGGTGAATATGGTAATAGTTTTTTGATAATTAACTAGTACTAACTGAAAGCGAGAAGAAAAAGATTTTTTACTTTTAATAATAAACTAGCACAAATTTAATATAATGTAGGAAAATAAATATTTTAATATATTATGTATTAACATACATTTTATTTAAATTTCAAAAATATTTTTAAAATTCTTCATGGAGAGAATAAGGGCAAGTGAAGAGACATAAAATTTATCAAAGACAAGGGTTCCTTGTCATCTGTATATATATATATACACATATATTATGAAAAATAACAAATTTGCTCAATTTATAAATTCATTTAACATATTTTTTCTTATTTAATAACAAAGTAGGATTTGTTCATGCCTAATAGAGGGGTAGTATGGTATTCTAGGAACTGGCTTTAGAGTCAGGGAAGGTCTAGTTTTGAATCTTAGCTCTGACAGTTAATGCTTTTGCAAGCATAGGAAAATTCCCTAACTTTGGGGAGACTCAAATTTTCTCATCTCTAAATGAAAATAATAATTTTTGCACTACCAACCAAAAAGGGATGTTTTTAATAAAATATCACATATATGTATATATATATATATATTTAAGGTATCATATAAAATTAAGGTTGTAATAACTACACTTCTCTTTTTAAAATGTATCTTTTACCTGTTAATGATCTATAAATGTCCAAATCATTTAATAAAAATTTTAAAAAAGATATCAGGTATTTTTGGATGTAGTTTTTCCAAAATAATGTTGCAGACATTTGTAGAATAGATGGAAGCTTATGATTGTGGTTGACTGATACAAATTAATTACAGATTTAATCAAGCCCCTAATTACAATTAAACACAAGAAATAATTCATGAAAATTTATGAAGAAATACTATTATTCATTAATGTGGCCCATTTTTTTAGAGAATTAATGGAAATATATTGCTCCTACCAGTAAAAATATAACAGACAAATCCAGCTATCAAATGATATATCAGAACACAAATAAAAAGATAGACAAGAAAAGAAATTCAGCTTTCTCAAGAGGAATGAAGAGTTGTATAACCTTGAATTAACTTAAATTGAAGAAATAGCGATGGAAAATTATTTGAAGGAAGCAAAGAATATAACGAGTAGTTGCAGCTTGTTCCAATTTCTTTCCTTTCTTCTACCCACATCAGTCTCCTCCCAAGAATTCTACCTAGTGAAAATTACATCCTTATCATTTATTTTGACAGTTTTTCACTCATGTTGTCTCCCATTGTTTTTTTATCTGAAACCTTTGTCTACATTAGTTTTTGTGTGATTTTTAACTTAACTTTGTCTCTATGTTGATTTTTACCATTTAGCATACCTATTATTATATTCATTATGATTTCCTTTTCTTTCTCTTCTGCAAAGATTTATTCTCTATATATTATACATATTTAGCTAGGTTTATTTAGATGTTACAAAGGAAGAATAAATATATTATGCTTATATTCAATATGTGGAGCTTAATTATGAATTACCTTTATAAAATTAACATATTTCATGATTTAGGAGATTAATGAAATAAATACCTTTGGAAAAAGTAGTGGGTACAGAATTCAATAATTATCAAAATAGTACCAAAGTGGGGAGCATAGATTCAGAGCTCTATAAATTAATATAAATAAATAGCTCTATAAATTGATCAATGAAAGTGACCAATTATCAGTAATCAGTGAATTGTAAACTATACTTTCAGGATAATCATCACAATGCTTACACTGTTAATTTAAGAAAGATTTAGAATGAAATATTCTATTCTTCCAGATAAAAGTTAGATGATAGAACACATCCATTTAATGAAAATGCTTCATTTATGAATTTAGTAACAGTCATTTCATAAGGAAAGGCTACTAGATAGAATGCCAAGCCTGGAGTCATGAAGACTTCAGACACTTACTAGTTGTGGGACTCTGGGCAAGCCACTTAACCCCCTTTGCCTCATTTTCTCCTCTGTAAAATGTCATGAAGAAAAAAATGGCAAAACATATCAGCATCTTTGCCAACAAAATGTTAAATGGGGTCACAAAGAGTCAGACACAACTCAAAGAACTGAATAATAAACTTCATAATGGCACAAATAGAACTTTAAGTTTTAGGGAACTAAGAGGTGGAGCCAAGATGGCAGAGCAGGTAAACAGACTCACCTGATCTCTACCAAATTCCCCACCAAACAACTTTGACATAATATATAAAAATAAATTCTGGCACAGTAGAAATCACAAAATGATGAGGTGAAACAATTTTTCAGCCCAAAACAACTGAGAAGGTTGTTAGACATCTGTTGCACCAGGGAAGAAGTATAGCATAGACTAGTACCACCAAGGTAGGCCCTCACCAAGGAAAGCTTGCCTAAGCCTTGAGGGCTACTGAAACTCTTGCCACAGACAGTAAGGGGAGAGGGACAACTATTTAGAAGGAAGTAACATAAGTTCTTGTTCTGGCTCTGAGTATAAGACTACTGCATTGTTCATATGCAGATCCATGTTTCTGTCCTGGGTTGTGGTCCAAAGATAAGAAGAACACACCAGAGATTTAATCATCTGGGGATCAGAGTTCACTGATCACTGTTCCAGGGTAGAAAAGAGTACTTGTGGTTGCTCATAGACCAGAGCCGAAGCCAGGAGAATATTAAATACACATCTTCTTAGATCATACCATCTTGGAAGAACTAAAAACATGCCTAGGGCTAGCTCTGAAGGCAGTTCTAAAAAAAGAACCTGACACTTGGAAAAGTGTTCCCTTCACCTCTGGAAAGGCACCTATTTGTAATAGTTTTGTTTTTTTGTTTTTTAAGTTAAAAGACTAGAAAATTGGGAAAAAAAATTTAAAAACCTACACTATATAAAGTTATGTCAGTGATAGCGATGACAAAAACATAAACTCGGAAGAAGACAAACTCAATGCTGCTGCATCTGAAGCTTCCAAGAAAAATTATAAATTGTTCTTAAGTCCAAAAAGAACTAATGGATGAATTTGAAAAATATTTTAAAAATCAAATGAAAGAAGCAGAAGAAAATTGGGAAAAGAAATGAGAATGACATATGAAAATCATGGAAAAAAGTCAATAGCTTGGTAAAGAAGGTGCAAACAATGTAGAAAAAATAATAACTTTAATAACAGATTAGTCAAATTGTTAAAAGGGGTACAAAAATTTGTTGAGGAAAAGAACCTTTTAAAAGTTCAAATTGGGCAAATATAAAAGGAGTTTTAAAAGTTCACTGAAGAAAATAGTGCCTTAAACATTAGTTTTGAGCAAGGTAGAAGCTAACGACTCCATAAACCTTCAAGAAGCAATCAAACAAAGTGAAAAGAAGGAAAAAGTAATAAATAAAAATGTCAAATATATCACTGGAAAAACAAATGTTCTGGAAAATAGATCCAGGAGATATAACATAAGAACTATAAGACTACTTGAAAGCCAAGATTTTAGAAAGAGCTTAGACATCATCTTTCAAGAAATTATCAAGAAAAACTTTTCTGCTTTTCTAGAACCCAAGGATAAAATAGAAATTGAAAAATTTCGCTAATATCCCTAAAAGAGATCCCCAAAGAAAACTTTCAGAAATATTATAGCCAAATTCTAATATTCCTAGGTCAAGGAAAAATATTGCTAATATGAAATAATTCACATATCATGGAGACACAGTCAAAATAACATAAGATTTAGCAGCTTCTTCATTAAAGGTTTGGAGAAGCTAGGACTTCATCCTAGGGCAGTGAAACTAATCATAATCCTCCAAGGAGAAAAAAATAAGCATTCAATGAAATGGAGGGCTTTCAAATATCTCTAGTGAAAAGACCAGAGTTGAAAGGGAATTTTGACTCTTAAATATAAGACTGAAAAGAAGTATAAAAAGGCAAACAGGAAAGAGTAATCAAAAGATATTTAATAAGTTTAAAATATTTACATACCCACATAGGAAAATGGTTTTTGTAACTCCTTAGAAGTTATTAGGGCAGATAGAGAGAGTATACATAGATGGGGCAAGTGATTTGATTATGATGGTATGATATCCAAAAATATAAAATTAAGATGTAAGAAAGAGTAAGGCATTGGGAAAAGGGGAACAGGAGAAATAGAAGGAGTAATTATTTTACATAAAAGAGGCATGAAAGAGCTTTTACAGTGAAACAGAAAAGGAATGCTTGAACCTTAAGCTCATCAGAATTGGTCCAAACAGGGAAGAACATACACAATCAATTGGGTATAGAAATGTATCTTACATAAGAGAAGGGGTTGGGCTGATAGAAACTGGAGGTTCAAATTGGGGGAGGCAATAGTCAGAAGCTAAACACTTTTAAGAATGGATAGAGTGAAAAGTGAGAAAAAAGGATAAATAGTAAGTGACAGAGAATAGAAAGTAATACATAGTAATCATAATTATGAAAAAAATACCAGTTTCTCTTAAAGTTCTAATTTCTCAAATATATAAAGCAACAAGTCAAGTATATAAAAATGTAAATCATTCCCCACTTGATAAATGGTCAAAGACTATGAATAGGCAGTTCTCAGACATAGTAATTAAAACTATATATAGTTACATGAAAAAATGCTCTAAATCACTATAAATTAAACAATTACAAATCAAAATATTTCTGAGTTACAACAACACACCTATCAGATTGATTATCATGATAGAAAAATTGGAGGAGAGGTGGGAAACTTAAGACACTAATGCCCTGCTGGGAGAGGTATGAACTGATTCAATCACTATAGAGAGCAATTCTGATCTATGCCTAAAGGGCTATAACTTTGACTCAGCAATACCATTACTAGGTTTGCATCCCAAAGAGATAAAATAAAATAAAATAAAATAAAATAAAATAAAATAAAATAAAATAAAATAATAAAAGGATTTATATGAACAGCAATTTTAATGCAGCTCTTTTTTGTGGTGACGAAGAATTGGAAAGTGAGAGGATTCTCATCAACTGGAGAATGGCTATAATGGATTGCTATTGTGCTATAAGAAATGAGGAACAGGAGGACCTCAGAAAAACCTGGAAAGACTTACCGGACCTGATACAGAGTGACGTAAGGAGAACCAAGAGAACACTGTGCACAGTGACAGGAATATTGTACATTGGAAAACTGTGGATAACTTAGCTATTCTCAGCAATACAATTATACAAAACAGTGCTAGCAGACTCATGATAAAAAATGCCATCTGCTTCCAGAGAAGGAACTGATGGTGTCTGAATCTGGACCAAAGCAAACTTTTTCACTTTCTTATTTTTTTGTTTGAGTTTCATTTCAAAAAAGAATTGATATGGAAAAATGTTTTACATGATTTCACCTGTAAAATCTACATCAAATTGCTTACTATCTCAGTTGAGGGTGAAAGAGAGAGAAAGAATGCAGGACACAACATTTTTTTTAAGGTTAAAAATTGTTTTTACATACTGAGAGGGCATGGATCTTAAGGAATTTGCAAACGCTTGCCATACAAAGCAATATAAATCCAATAACCAAAACCCCAAAATATTTGTGAAATATATCTAAAAAATATCAGCCAAAATTAATCTGAAACATAGATTTTTTTTAGAAACATAGATTTTGAATAAATTAAATGGATTAGCCACTTGGTAGATGGAATATATAAGATGTGAATTTGAAAAAGGGTGTGATAGCAAAAAAGCAGATGTCATTTTAAAAAAATACATTCCCAAAATATGGTACTGACCTTTTTAATTTATATTCCAAAAATATGATACTGGCTGTTTTAGTGCGTTGTTACTTTAAAAGAGATGTTCTCCTGAGAAAATAGCCTTGGCACACTCCTGCATTCCTCTTTATCATCATTCCCAATAGGGATTGCTTTCTTTAAAAAAAAAAAGACAATGAACCAAACAAATATCAAATATATTCTTTTTAAGGATGCCTCGCATTTTGAAACTTTTCACAACTTCAATAAATAAGAGTTTAAAAATGAGTCAAAGCATTTAAGTGTCTTTTGAAATGCACTATGAAGGAGTTAATGTGCCCTAGTAAAGCAATCATCAACTTTATGTCTCTGTCTGTTTATGTACAGTAGGCAATGCAGAGAAAAAGTAAAAGCTAAAATGTCTTTTTCAATGCTCAGGACTGAAATCAACAATGTCAAGCTCTTACTCTCTATAAGACAGATGCCAACAATTTCATGAAGTTCAAAAGTTCATCTTTTATATGAATGCTGCAAAACAATTTTAATGACACTCATCCCATGACAAGTAAGACACAACAGTAACTTCTACAAATAATTGGACTTGTTCCGAGACACAACCCCCTTTGATGTAACCTTGTTAAAGTCTTATTTTTGTAGCACTTATATTTATGTTTCCATGAATCTATGCTGGTAGGAGGTACTTGAATGCTCTCTATGCCTTCCCTTTACATGATGACTAACTGCACAGCTGTAAATCATTCTGCAGGAAATGTATTGCTTCCATAGTGCCAAATAACACTTTTTTTCAATTCAATAATATTCTTCCCTAAAACAATTATCTGGAAGCCAATGGGCTTTTTCTTTTCTATCTAAACAGAGAAGTTGCAAATAGGGAGATTTAGGCTTGATGTAAAGAAAACCTATAATAATGTATCAGTTGAAGCAAATAAATATATTCAATCTAGAGGGGGAAAAAAGACTTATTACCTCTTTTCGAGTTTCGGAAGGCTTATCGTATAGTATAGGATTTGGCTTGTGTTTAGCCTCAAATAGAAATACTTGTTCTAAAAGGGAGACGTCAAAAGGCAGATTTTTAGTTAATTTAAAGAAAAAAAAAATCTGTAACAATTAGAACCATCCCAAAGCAGAATGGTCTGCCTCAGAAGTTAGCCTCATTGGAGGTCTTCAGACAATCTCTGGATGACCACTTGTTATGTAGGTTATAGAGGCAATTAATTTTCATGCATGAGTTAATTTGGATTGCCTTTGAGGTCCCTTTCAACTCAGGGGTTTTGCGATGCTATGATCTATTACAATAGCCTTTTAATTATTCTCCTGATTTATCCTAGACATGTAAAAACAGATTTATAATTGCAGGGATCTCAGAGGTCATGTACTTACACCCCTTCTCTTTACAGATGAGTAAATTGAGGTCCTAATATGAGGTTACGTGGCACGTCCACTATCGGAAAGGTTACTCCTGACAAAGCAGAGATTCTCCTCTCCTTTCACCCAGATGCATCCTTTTACAGAGCTTACAATAGGGTAGCCGGGGGGTGCAGTGGAAAGAGTACTGCTTTGGGGGTCTGGAAGACTTGTTCCTGAGCTCAGATAAAGCCTCTTCCTCACTAGGTGACTGTGGGCAAGTCATTTTACCGTTCGCCTCAGTTTCTCCTTTGGTGATACGAGCTGGAGAAGAAAGGGCAGAGCCACTCTAATATCTCTGCCAAGAAAGCTCCAAATGGGGTCATGAAGAGTTGGACACACAACTGAACCACAAAAAAGACCTGACACTATAAACTTTGGCCAGTAAGAAGTACTGAAATAAGAGAACTGACCCCCAAGATCTAGGAGAAACGAGACACTCATTGTGAATTCACCCTAATCCAGACGGAAATCAATAACTGAAAGTTGGCCAGAAAAGGAAGCAATAAGCTGGTGTTCTTATCTCCTCAGAACATTCCCCTGCGAAGGCAGGCATCTGTTGGAACAAGAATGCGATTTAGATGTTCTTTTCTGGTCCAGGTTTGCGCTATCACACTGAACGCTGGATCACACAGAACCACAGCTAGCTCTATTTGTGCCTTCTGGGGTAGTGCCAAGAAATGAAACCTCAAATCAGCTTTTTTTAAGCCATGGATGGGGAAAGGTGGAGTAGACAGGATTAATCACAGTGGCAGCAATTCCACCTGAATTCATGCTGGCATGTGGGGTCAGGAAAAGGTTCATTTGGGCCCAGGTGGCAAAGCTATGAACAAGAAACATTTCTTAAAAACCTTCCCTCCTGATGTGTTTTGTTCATGCAAGGGTCTCAGCATTTTGCTACCTCCTCTCTGGAGTCAGGCCACAATTTCCAGTAGCACAAAGAAGGAAAATTGGATGTGAAAGACCATCTCCTGCATGGACAAGATGGGATGTAGGGAAAAGGCAAGTGGATGAGAATAGATTTGTATCAGATCTGCCCAAAGACTCCTGTTCTGCATGGATTCACCACTGCTGGCATATTTTGATTCTGATACCACGTTGCACTTAGTGGCATCTTATTCTTTATCTTTATGGCCATGTTCAACAGGGCAAAGGTGTGTGTGAAGTTCTAGTGTTTCTACTATGGAAAAATGAAGTATTTTCTTTTTTTTTTTCAATAATTTTTTCCATATTAAATATCAATAAAATTTCTTAATATTCATTTTCTGATATTTTGCAATCTATGTTCTCTATCTCCCTCCCACATCTCCACCCTCCCTGAGAAGGCAAGTAATATGACAAATTCTGTATATATTATCATATGATACATATTTCTATGTTCATTATGGTGTAAAAGAAGACATATTGCTTACACTGGACAAAAATTCATGGTAGAAATTAAGTAAAGAATAGTATGTTTCAATCTGCATTCAGGCACTCTCTGTTCCTTCTGTAGTAGTGGATATCCTTTATTTTTTGTCATGTATATCATAGAATTGTTCTGGATCCTTGCCTTGTCGATAATAATTGTCATTCACAGTTGATCATCATACATTATTATTATTACTGTGTATGACATTTTTCTGGGTCTGTTCACTTCATTTTGCATCTCTTCAAATAACTTTTTCCATGTTATTTTTTGTGATTATCTTGTTTGTCATTTCTTATGGCACAATAGCAATCCAATAAAAGCATAAACTACAACATGTTCAGTCATTTGTCAATTGATGGACATCCCTTCAGTTTTCAGTTCTTTGATAAAACAAAAAGTGGCACTATACATATTTTTGTACAGTTAAGTTCTTTACCCCTATCTTTAATCTCTTTGGGCTTCAGACCTTGTGGTTGTTTATCTAGGTCAAAGAATATGCATAGGTTTTTTTTTTGCCCTTTGGGCATGGTTTTGGATTGTTCTCCAGACTGATTATATCAGTTCACAGCTACACTATCAGTGTATTGCTGTTCTGATTTTTCCGTATTACCTCCAGAATTTATCAGTTTCTTTTTCAAGTAAGCCAGTCTGAAGAGTATGAGATAGTACCACAGAGTTGTTTTAATTTGTATTTCTGTAATCAGTAGTTCTTTGGAGTATTTCTTTCACAGGACTAAAGATAGTTTTAATTTCTTCATCTGAGAATTGCCTGTTCATATCCTTTAACTCTTTATTAATTGGAAAATACTTTGTAGTCTCATAAATTTGACTAAATTCTCTATATATCTGAGAAATGAATCCTTTCTCCAAGACAATTGCTATAAAGAATTTTCCCCAGTTTATTGTTGCCTTTTAATGTTGGTTGTATTACTTTGGTTTGTGCAGAAACTTTTTAATTTAATGTAATCAAAGTTATCTATTTTACATTTCAACGTTCTCTATGTCTTTTTTTGACCTAAATTCTTCCCTTCTCCATAGGTCTGATGTGAAAAGCATTTGGTACTCCCTTAATTTGTTTATAATATCATCCTTTATTTCTAAGTCATGCATCCATTTTGATTTTACCTTCATGTGTGGCCTGAGGTATTGGTCTACATCTAATTTCTGCCATACTGTTTTCTAGTTTTCCTAGCAGTTTTTGTTGAATAATGATTTCTTCTTCTAATCCCTTAGGATCTTTGAGTTTGTCAAACATTAGGTTCCTGTGGTTATTTATCATTCTGTATTAAGTGCTAAGACAATCCCACTGGTCTGCTACTCTATTTCTTAGCCAGTACCAGATAGTTTTGATGGTTCCCACTTTACATTTTAGTTAGAGATCTGATTCAGTTAAATCACCTTCCTGTATATGTTTTTATTAATTCCTTTGATATTCCAGGCCTTTTGTTTTTTCAGATGAATTTTTTCTAGCTCTATGAGATAATTGTTGAGCAGTTCGATTGGCATGGCACTGAAGAAGTTAATTAATTTTGGGAGAACTGTCATTTTTATTATATCGGCTTAGCCTACACATGAACAATGAATGTTTTTCCAATTGTTTAGACCTTATTTTATTTGTGTGAAGTGTATAGTTGGGATAATATAGTTCTTGGGTTTGTCTTCACATATGTTGCTATAATTAATAAAGTACTTTCAGTGCCTCTAACTCTGGTACCTGCACCAAAGCCTCCATCATCCTGCCCTACTTAGGGATCTGACCTTTTTAATACCATCAAGGGCCCATGACAGAAGAGCCTTTTCTTTTTGGGAAAGCTGTCACCAATATCTCAATCTGAGAGCAAAAAAGAGCCACAGAGAAGGAAACTAAACATCACTGAGCTTAGGGCTATGAAGAACTTCACAGGAAGATAACAAACTATTTTTTAGGAACTGGAGAGGGATATTATAGACATGAAACAGAGGAAATGTCAGCAGCAACAATGAGCCACTAGTAGTTTAACTAGGGCTAATCAACAGGTGATTGAATATATGTAGGCATCTGAGGAAAGGCTATTCAACAGGATGCCAATATTCTCTATGAGAAGAGGTCCATTGGATTTTCAATCTGTAAATAATGTTGGTGTTGGTGTTGTTTTTCCTTTGTGTGGTAAACTGCATGCTTACCAGTGTATGACAATACACTGTGATGGCATAGAGGAAAATTCTCAGATTTTCTGGATGGAAGCAATAATCCAGAAGTATAAAAAATCCCCCAAATTATATTATTTCATATGATAGCCTCTAACAAGGTGCTTATGTATAATACATATATACAGAGAAAGAGAGAGAGAGGCAGAGACATGGAGAAATAGAGTCTGAGAGAGAAAGAATACTGCAAGAAGTTGAGAATTTTAAATTTTGTCTCACAAAGTCATCTTTTTCAAAAAGGTTTCAGAACATTTACAATATAATTTTAATAATAGCAACCTTTGTTATATTACCTTTTTTCCCACCTTTGCTTAGTCTTTTGTCTTGCCAACATGGTCTGTGATATTTGAGAATTGATGATAAAAAGAAATATCATAAAGAATAAAAAAGGATATAGTGATTATTTTCTGTTGATATACTCAATAGTAAAAAAAAACTTGAAGTATAACTTTACAACACTACTAACTCACATTTATATAGTACTTCATGGTTTACAAAGCATTTTTTATTCAATAATTCTTTTAGCAACTCTGAATCTTTGAGGATACAATCTAAATAGGAAGAGCCAATAGATTCTATTTTTTTTTTGGAAACAAGGAAACAGAGTCACCAAGAGATTTAAGTAATTTTCTAATGGTCACGCAGTGTGTTGCTGAGCTAGATCTCAGCTCCAGGCATTTTGAGTTCAAGTACTCTCTCAGTTCACTTACCCATATGTTGACATCTAAACTTAATTTCATTTGAATGTTTTAGATATTTAGACCTTGGGTTGATTTAGTTATATTTTAGATAATGCAGTAACACGATAGCATAAAAACTAAAATATATATTCCACATTCATCCAACTTATGAATTAATTATTTTATGTCACAGTAATTACAATCTAGTTTCATATGATCTTTTTGCCTTATTTTCTCAAGCTCTTAGAAATAGGGAATATAAGTTCTTGTTCCAGTATTTAATAAGTATTCATGTCTCTAGGATGAAGAAACTAAATTCAGGTTATATAGCAACAACAACCAACCCTTGGAACTTGGAGAAGTCAACAAATCAAAACAAGAATTTATTAAGTGCTTACTAAGGCCAGGCACTATGCTAAAAACACTAGGGATAGAAACAAAACCAAAAACAATCCCTCAAGGAGTCAGTGTTCTAATGGGTAGAAACAACACATCAATAAAAAGATTCAGGTAAAACTCAGAGTGACTGGAATTTTACCTTTTGAGAGAAAGGAATTAAGTTCTTATATTAACAGTTTAAAGTAGAAATTACCACTACCCTTTTTTTTCAGGTATCTTAGCACTAAACTATGAAAAAGTGTTATTTTGGGCTCCCAGTCTCAGGTGCTGAGAAAATCCTCTTCCTTTGTAAGATATTTTATACGTGTCCAAATGCTTTGCTGCCTATTATCTCATGAGATACTAACAACACTCCTATTTGACAGGGATTACTGACTCCATTTTATATAAATGAGAAAACAGCATCCTGGAGAGTCTTGGCAGTTTTCTTAAGCTTAGATAGCTAGAAAATGACAAAGCCAGGACTAAAACTCAGTGCTGCTAGACCCATACTCTTTTAACTATACCAAAATATCTCTCACATGAAATATAGTGAGTCTATCATTGATCATGATGTAATTTTTCCCTGAAAATATTAGTAGGTTTAATTTTCTTCTTGTCTACCTTCCATTAACTATATGTATATGTGTGTGTGTGTGTGTGTGTGTGTGTGTGTGTGTCTTGTTTATACTTAGCTATTTGATGTTGTCTCCTCTTAGTATATGAGCTCTTTGCAGTCAGGGATCACGTTTTTGTGTTTCTTTGTATCCCAAATTTTGCACAGTAATTGCCATAGAGTAAGTACTTATTAAAATACGTGGTGATTGACTATGTGATGGAAACCATGTGATCAGCAATAATGACACAAAAAGCTGGAAGTAAAATTCATCTCACTTTTCTGCTCTGTTCTGTTATAGGAAAAGTTAAGATGTGTAAGTTTGCAGCTGGACAGCATTCTGGGATCCTGAGGGAGCTGCTGTTGGAGAGAGACAAGCCTTAGGGCTGTGGCTTTTCTCTCTGAGGAGTCTGGCTATTTCCCTGTGGCATTTTACTGACTTATCTTCCCATCCTATCTGCTGCTTTGTTATCCTGTTACCCTGTTGCCTGACATCTGCGGAATTCCTGTGCTGATTCTGTGACAACTGACAGCTGATCAGGAGACACGACCTAGATACGTTTGGATCTTGGTCCATCTTTGGGCCCTGTTAAACTTACATAGACCCCCTTCCTTAATATCATCAAAGGGGGGGTTTAGTGTTAGTTTAGCCAAGTATAGGAATTTGAGGTTATATAGAGAAGATAGGAGTAGAATAGGAAAACTATGCAGAAGAAAAGCTCTGTGAAGAGATATTTAGATCTGGGAAGGTGTAGATAGTTATAATTAGAGTAAGTTTATCCAAATCCCTTCCAGCCTTTCCATCGTTAATAAACCCAACTGTTGCTTCATAGTTTAGTGGTCTGTGTGTGTCATCTCAGTATTTGGCTCTGCCTGCAATGGGCTTGGCTGGCCTTCCCAAAACAGTTTAATCTTCTATTTACTGGCCCTAATAAAACATCTAATATATCCCTAAAACCCACCAATATTTCAGTTCTCATCATAAAACACAAATAAAAAAGGTTAAATAAATTCCCATCATCTTACATATTTGAAACAATTTGGAAGAAATTACTAGGGAGGAAGAAGTTTCTATAATTAAAGGTCATATTTTAATTTTCATTTTTCTAAGATTAATGTAACAGAAGATTTGATATCTTATTTTTCTAGATAGTTTTTCTCCCTTCATCATGTTCACAAATCAATTATTTGTCTATGCTTTCAGAATTAATATTAGCCCTAACAAGAAACCAAATCAAAACATGGCCAAGTTCCAGAAATGCTATTTCCTTTTTTTCATATACAGTATTGAAAATTATTTACCACTATGACATTCTATATACAGTGAATGTCATAAATCTGTTTATTTAGGAGGGAGATAATAGAAGTTGAGCAAAAAGAAATACTTATGGGAAAGTATTATGTGATACACTGCTTCTATTCAGGATCCTAAAGTGAAATATTAATGAACATGAATTTCTAATATTCTTGAATATTTAAAAAATTCCCCTGAAAAATTCTAAATCTCAAAGAAATACTAATGACATTTTGAAACTTACATCAATGCTGCTGAAGTTCCCTTGTGTGTTCAATTCATACCAGTACTTATACAATAGGAAAGATTTATTTTGGCAAGCTTTGCATAGTCAGCTAGACCTATTCCAACAATGATTTGGTTAATTGTAAATATGTGTATCAAGTGTAAATATATAGCCTTAATGTTTCTCCTTAAGTATATATGTTTTTCTCTACTATGCTTAGTTCTTATATTTTCTTTTCCTAAAGCAAAACTGGGTTCATAGAACTACCCTTGCTACTTGAGCAGTCTTATGCTATATTTGAATTGATAAAAGTTGAAGGTCAACTGTCTGTGTCCTTGCATCATACGTTTTTTGTCTGTTCTTAGTCAGCAGTAGTTTTCTCAGCATACAGGATACACGTACTGTACTGTGTTTTGCATCTCCCCTTGTTTAAATAAATACTTCCTCACAAATATAACATTGAAGTCCACAATCAATAACCTCAATCTGTTGTTGTTCTCTTTTCATTTATCTCTAAGAGCTTCAGTGGATCATTCTCTCAATATGATCACTTTTGTGGTTTATCCAATCCAACCAGTTAATGATAGTTATTTAAATTATTTTAAATGAATGGAAGCTTTTGACAGACTCTATCCCATCACAATAACTGGGTAGTTTCATAAGGAGACTTTGCAAAATGAGAAATTATTTGCAAAAAATTATCAAGTATGAAAACGGCACAGTGGGACCTAACTATATCATTGCTCTTGAGGTGGTGATTTCAGGATTTAGTCCTTCAAAATGATTTTGGATATCTATATACTTTAAAATTCAGTTCTAGTTAAAATCAATCACCATAGTCTATTCTAAACTGTAAAATGAAGCAACTGTTTATTTTCATATTGAAAACAACTATTATGAACCCACTTTAAATCTCTTCAGATCTGAATAAATTTTTTTAAATATTTTATTCTTTGAGAGATGTAAGTTCTTTTAGAATTTTCTCCCTAAAATAGTTCATATCCCAAGCAGTTTGAAAATGTGTTTGTTGCTCAAGGCAACCCAAGTTTCTAAGGGAAACAACTATATGTATATGTAAAGTAAATGCATAATGGGTGGGAAAAAAGAGGGATGGAATTTACCAGGAGAATGGAGTAAAAGCAGGTGAAAACACTTCTAAGTAGAAAAAAATATTGCAAGATCCATTTGTTAATTACATTCTACCATTTTTGTTTCTGTTTCATAGAGGAAAGAACCAAAAGGAAAAATAAATCTCAAAAGCCTTCTACACTAATAAGAAAAAAGAGAAAGAGAAACAAAGACCTTTCCTTAGGACAACTCAGTCCACTTCTAATAGAGATAGAGAAAAATGCTTCCAGAGCAATATATTTCCTGTTAAGGTTTTGGTACCATACTAGCCAAATCACCCAGAATCATTCTGGGAGAAATTTCAATGTGAGATAAAGAGGAGCAAGCAAGGTGGTGTAATGATAAGAGTGCTGAGCTTAGAGTCAGGAAAATCTCTGTTTCAATTCTACCAGATAAAGTTAATTACTTGCATGACCTTAAGGAATTAACCTTTTTCTGCCTTTGTTTCCTCATTGACAAACTGAGAAGGTTGAACTCAGTGGTATCTAAAGTTTCTATAGGCTATTTTTTTTAAACCCTTACCTTCTGTCTTAGAAAAAATACTGTGTATTGGTTACCAGGCAGAAGAGCACTAAGGGATAGGCAATAGGGTTAAGTGGTCCCAGGGTCACATAGCTAGAAAGTGTAAAAGGGCAGATTTGAACCCAGGACCTCCCATTTCTAGGCCTGGCTCTCAAACCACTGGGCCACCTAGCTGCCCCTTCCTGTTAGCTTTAATCTACAATATGATGAGGCTTAGTCCCATAGAAATAGTTTCTAACAGATTTCTAATATGGTAATAATAATAACAATAATAATGATATCTTTTGTTATGAAATGCTTTATTAAACTATAAAGTAATATATAAATGAGAGATATTATTACTAAAAAAGTATTATATAAATGTGAACTATTATTATTACTCAAGTCTATCGGAACATCGTTAGTTTAAACAGATTGAAAAGAGTCAGGGATTGGTGAGAAAAATATTCTTCTGCTTTTTTCTTCCATCTTCAGAATTTTAAATTATTGCTCTTAAATGTTGCTTTTTCTGTTTTTATCCAGGAAATATATTTTATCTAAAACAAAGGATAATTGGGTTGGAAATTGTATTACTCTCTATCTCAATTTGTCAGACCAAAAATTAAAGCCTATTTGGACCACAAGATAATAAGCAGGAGACTAACACTTATATTGTAATAATGCATCTTATTTAAAATCAATGAATCAAGGAGGAAATAAATGACTTCTTTAAACTAAGACTGATGTTAAGTTCTTGGGATTCATTGAGGAACAATTTGTGAAAAAGTCCTTTTTCTCTAGGGTTTTTTTTTTTATGTAAAACTACCTTCTGATAGTTTGGTGAAGCCTATGGACTCCTCAGAATAATGTTTTTCAAATTCATAAAATAAAATACAAAGAATTATAAAGAAAAGCAATTATATTAAAATACAGTTATGAAAGTGAAAAAAAAGCATAGACCTCAGGTTATGAACTCTTTTTCTAGAAGTTTTAAAACTGCTTTCCTATATTTAAATGTATTAAAATAAGCATATGTAAGATTAATTTAAAATTATTAAAGAGAAAAAGTTTCCATAGTCTCTCATCTGGCAGGTAGGAAGTCAAAATGTCACCTTTTTTTCCCTTCTGGAGGAGAAAAATTTCTCTTTGTGTCTTCAGAAATTGATTCTATCTCCACCACAGATTTGAAGTATTAAAACTTCTTTACCAGAGTTTATATCATTTTTATTCCAACTATTCTTCATTGGACTTTGTGCTTCAATTGAATTTGTGACAAGAGTAGCTAGATGTCACAGTGAATAGAATGCAGGGCCTGAAGTTAGGAAGACTCATTTTCCTGAGTTCAAATCTAGCCTATATGACCCTGAGCAGCTCACTGAACCCTATGTGCCTTTGAAAAACTGGGCAGTGAGGTAGCATAGTATATAAAGAATGCCTGGAGATGGAAGGTACTCATTTCAAATTGGGCTTCAGATACTTCCTGGCTATGTGGTCCTGGGTAAGTCCCTTAATACCATTCTTCTGCTTTGGAATCAATACTTAGTATTGTGACTATGACAGAAGGTAAGATTTAAAAAAAAAGAATTTGTGCTTAAAATTTGGGGTTCCTAACAAGGAAAACATGAGAGAATTTTTTAAAATTTGTATTCTTTAAAAATTCAACTTTTAAAAGATCATTGATATACTGGATATAGAGAAAATATGAATAAATAAAAATCAGAAAAATTATTAAAAGCAATGTAAACAGTGATCTATTAAGTTTAGGTCAGACTAACTTCTTTTTCTTTTTTGACATTTACTAGTTTGGAAGATCAAATAGATTTTTTAGACATAGTTTATCAAGATTCACAAAAAAATGTGGTGTGCTATTTGTGTACGCCATGCAATGGAGCTATTTTTTTTAAAGCTATTCATTTTTTATTTGTTTGTTTGTTTTTAAACCCTTACCTTCCATCTTGGAGTCAATATGGTGTATTGGCTCCAAGGCAGAAGAGTGGTAAAGGTAGGCAGTAGGGGTCAAGTGACTTGCCCAGGGTCACATGGCTGGGAAATGTCTGAGGCCAGATTTGAAACTAGGACCTCCCATCTCTAGGCCTGGCTCTCAATCCACTGAGATACCCAGCTGCCCCTTAATGGAGCTATTTTAATAGCAGAAAGATGCCAAGACAAATATCAATATAAGTAAAAACTTCTTAACAATTAAAGATAAAGAGTAGAATGGTAAGCCAAAAGATGTAGAGTATTGACGGGATTTTATAAAAAATTCTTTAGTCAAATTCTGAATGACTTCTTGCTTGTTGTGATGGAGGCAAGATTCCTTTCTAGTGCTGTGAGGGTTTATTTAGCAATTAATTTAGTATTAGTGTTGGACCTAGCAGGAAGGGCTTGAGGATTCCAAGATGGAATGAAGGAGCAGGAAGTGGGGCATGTGCTCTGAGAGAGACTCCATTAGTGGTTGGACATAACTGTTGCTAACCCTGGGAGATCTCAGAGTTAGGGAAAAGCTGCATCCAGATTCCCTGAGATCCTGAGAGGTGAAGGCTTTCAGCAAGTGGACAACTGACCTGCAGAGCTGCACCAAGTGGGGAAGTGGTTTGGGATCTGGTGGACAGCATTGCAAACTCACTCTCCCTACCTGGGTACCTTGGATCACCTGTCCTGGTGGAGTTGGCTCTTGGCATCCTGTGACCATCCTTGGATTACCGTGAGACCCCAAAGCCACACTCAGGCCCTTTAGCTGAGCTGACCAAACCTGACTGGAACCAGGTTTGAAGAAGCTTTCCCTGTGACTTCAGTACTTCTTCCTTTGGGCCCTGCCTGGCTTAGATCAATAGGATAGTGTAGTTAAGTCCTTCCCTGACCCTGTGGTTTGCCCTTGGGTTTCAAGTGTAGAATCCCCTATCCCATCCTTTATTTAGTTACCCTCAATTAAACTGTATGAACTTTTACCTTTGCCTGCTGGTTCCATAGACCCTGGCCTAGGGTGAGCTGGGTGACCATTGGGTCAACTGCCATTCCTGTGTCAGTTAAAAGCTTGGCAGTGAATCCTGGTCTCCCTATCCTGGTTGGTCCTGTCTTTCCTTCAACCCAGTGTGTACCCACAAATCATTTAGTTACATTTTAATAATAATAATTAACATCCCTGGTGCCCCACCTTTACACTAGGTAGAGGTAAAATAGTATGGTTTGTGCAGAATCTTCCATCTCTGAGATTCTTTGATTTGAGATATTTGTCCTAAGAGGTTGTACACGGCTAAGTCAAACCCAATTTCAGTGACAACCAAAACAAAATAAATAATTATTATAATAATCTCTCTCTTATAGAAATATACTTCTAAAAACTTCTCAAAAGAATCTGAACCATCTTCTCAGGGGATTTATGGTAAAATAAAAAGTACATTCCTTATTACAGATGTAAATTGCACTCCATTTTGAAAAAAATGAAATTTATTAAAAAAACTTTTTAGAAAGGAATATAGCAACCTCATTAGGAGAAAATATTAACAAATTAAAAGTGATATAGAGTTTTATCTTCCTCAAGAATTGTAGGAATTCCATAACTGTGACTTTTTTTTACTTTGCTTTTCAATTATAATTCTGAGTTACTTCTGGTACCTGATTTAAATTTCTACCCTTCTTCCTTATAAGAGACACATATGGAGAGAACTCAGAAGTAAAGTTGGAAATATTTTACAGCTTAAAGAAACACCTTCAAAACATGATAAATATTCATATATTCAGATAGTTTAAAAGTATGAAAAATATGATATAACTATATATATTTTGATTTTCTATAAAGAAGGTACAATTCTTGTTCTCTACAAACTTTTTGCTCATGCACATAGACTTTAGCACTAACTTAATCACCTCTGCCTAAAAAAAACAAAAACAACTCATACTCCTTTATTGGACTTTTTTGATGATACATACACAGGAAACATAAATAGATGTGATGTATGACATTTAGACTTGTATAGTCATTCCAAAGATCCAAAAGATCCTAAGATCAGTGTAATGAAGAACACAAAAAGGTAAGTAATACCATTTTTAAACACCAAGGTCATTTACTGAGGTTGCTTGAATCTTAGAGCAGAGTGGAACTGTAGCTCCTTAGCTATAGCATTATGATACCNTTGTCTCTGTTCTTCTTTTTTTAAAAAATTAGGATATTTTTCATTCTTCAAGTCTATGGAATATCTTGCATTCATGCTCCTTCAAATATCAGGGAGAGTGGATCAGCAATCACATATACTGGCTTTTGGAATTACTATTATTTGGGTTTTGTAAGAAACCCATTGTAGACATCTATGTACTCTTTTATTATATCTTTGATTATGTAATGTATATGGTAATTTAGATTGTTGAATAAATAAATTTTCATGTCCAGTAATGCTCCTACTTGGTGTACAAATTATATCAAGACCAAGATTTAAGGTGTCTTGATTGAGGTAGTGGATATTATAATGTTGCTGTCTCCTTTTTTTTTTTTTTGTCACTGTAAGGAAACAGAACAAAAATCGCTAGCTTTATTAGCTCTGACTCACCCTTTTTTGTCTGACTTCTGAGTTGAACTACTTGACAACCAGTATTATGTAATTTAAAAGAATATTCTTCACCTAGCTCCTTTGCACTCACTAAGTGGAGTTCATGATTTGAAAGGGATGTAGGCTAGCAATCCAAGAATATGATGAGTGAAAAGGAATTTCACTACATAGTTCAGATAAGAGGTTTGACAGAAAGACTTTACATGACAACAGAATTAGTTCCAAAAGACCAACAAATGCCTAAAAACTCATCTGGTTACCTGCGTCTAGATGACTAAGGTTTGAAGTCACCAAAGAATTTAATAGGTCCTGGGACTAAGATCTGAATGAGCTGACACAGTTTTCCTCCTATGCATGAGGAAGAAACTCAGCAGCTGAAGATATGCAAATAACAGTGAAGTAAAAAAAAAACCCAGCAAGGAAATTCATAGCCCAGAGAACACAGTAATGAAGGATTCTAGCTCAGAAGAAAAAGGAATTTACTCCATGACATCACTATAGGACATTTCTTGTTCTGAAAGGGAGCAAGAAGAAACAGATTCACAGGATGCCCTAGAAACATTTGTTCTCTATAAAAATGATGGGAGTCCTTCCATCGATATTGCTGGCATATTTCCCTTCTCCTACTGTCGATGTGGGAAAATTTTGCCCCATTGGAATGAAAGGAATCTTTCTTGTTATATCTCGCTATCTTGTTTAAGTGTTGTTTTTTAATATTGTGTCCTTTTACTTTTGATGTTGGAAAAAATATAGTTTCTTTTGAGCTATGGTTTTTAATGAGTAAGAAACCTCACTCATAACATTCCTCAAATTTGGAGTAGAATTCTAGGGTCCACAATTGGCACCGGTGTTAGAGTTCTCTTGGGTTTCCTATTCACATTAGCCACTTTTGTTTCCCTCCTTTTTGTCTGAAGATAATTTTACTAAGAAAAGAAAGTAGAAGAAAATGCAAAGTTTAATCATTCTGTCTTCTCCCCATTACCTATTATCATCCCATCAATTTGAGAGTTCTTATGATAAATACTAAATGACAAAGATAGATCAGAAGACACATCTGGTTCCAATCCAGTTATCTTTCCAACAACTTTCCTCCAATTTTATTCATTACTTTTAAAATAGAGTTTTCACATTACTTACTAAGTTCCTATAATTATAAATGAATAAGAATCCCCATTTTTTATTCAATAAAGTTTAAAAAGAAAATGTGTTATCAATTACAATGCACAAGAACTAATAGTTTCAACCAGGCTAGGCAGGTTTGGGATAAAAATCCTAGTAACAGAATTTCTTTTCCAAAGAGTTACCTAATTGTTTATAATTCATTATCAATATGTGATGAATTCTTTGACTATGAAAATCCAGGAAATGAAGACAAATTTAAAAAAAATTGTCGGGGCATCTGGGTAGCTCAGTGGATTGAGAGCCAGGCCTAGAGACAGGAGGTCCTAGGTTCGAATCCAGCCTCAGACACTTCCCAGCTGAGTAACCCTGGGCAAGTCACTTGACCCCCCATTGCTCACCCTTACCGCTCTTCCACCTATGAGCCAATACACAGAGGTTAAGGTTTAAAAATTTTTTTTTAAATTATCCTCACTTCTATGCAATATCACTTACTAACTTTCTATAATTACAACTTTGGCAAAACATGTAAAAATGGATAACAGTTCTGTTCACTTTTCTTTTAAAAAATTTGGAAATATTGCTTAAATTCATGTAAATTTCAAGTCATTCTCATAGTACCTAGTGTGGATTTAATTAGTAACACATTCTGAGGTACAGAAAAAGCACAAAATGTAGATATGTTTTCAAAATACCCTCAGTATATTACAGTATGAATCCTTAATTTGGGACAACATAGGAATTAAATGTATTAACATTGAGGTTTAGGAGTTGGAGTTGACCTCATAAGACCGCCAAGCAAGTCTTAAGTAACACAGTGCATAGATGATAAGACATCAAAATATATATTTCCCCCTCATTTTTACCATCCATTCTTCTATTTATTTATATCATGTATTAGCTAGGGAGTGCATTGGAACAGAAACACAAGGAAAGGGTCTCAGTTAAAGACAGATTGATTACAATAAATAAGACAAGAAAAGATAAGGATCTGAATAAAGGTATTAGAAATTCAAGAGAGATTCATTATAGATGTTAAATTTCCATACTGCTCCTGTTTAAAGATGACATTGGGCTGATGGAATCAAAACCCAGAACCTAGAAACCTAGAAAATCCATGATCACTTAAAATAGTCTGATGTAACTAGTCATAAGAAATAAAACATGACTGAAGACTTCTTCCAGACTATTAAATAGTTTGGTAACACTATTCTTCATAGATAGTCCTTCATAATAAGTAAAAAATATTTTTCCTTCTTTCTAATAATGAAGCAAGGGAACTCCAAGACAGATTTTTACATACTGCATTCACTCTACCAGATTTCTTTTTCCTTTTTTTTCTTTCTTTTCTTGCTTAATAATATTCATTCATTACAAGAGAGGATTCAATCTGGAGTTAGTAAGAAAAAGGTATGTTTTTTTTTCAGAAAATACAAGGAATAAAAATAAAAGTTATCTATGGTTTTTTGCCCATTTGTATCTGTATGTTTTAGATTTTATGAAGACTTATTATTTACTCAACAACTCCAGGATATGCCTTTAGCTCATTTCCCACACTGAATTGGTCTTATGGTCTGGATGAGTCTGGATCTCAGTTTCCAATGGCCTGGGGTCCAAAAAAGCCAGTCCAGAAAGTCACTCTCTGCTGCTAAGCATCAGTGCTAGACTAACTACAAAATTCATTCTATATTCCAACTTCTAGACTCCTTTGGCTTACTCTCCTCTAAGATTAACCTCCTTTTCCTGAAAAGGGAAAAAATAAGCTTAGAAACTAAGGAGAGAGGTGCTTTTGCAGGACCAAATGTAGCATGTAGAGAGACAATATTCATCAAGGACCCTCAGCTGACCCTAAGGGTCAATATTGTCTTTTCCAGATACTGTGAGTGAAGGAGTCACATCACCAAAATGCAACTAAAACAAGTATCATTCTCTTTTGGAGCTTTTCCGGAAGTTAATTTTGAGCCTGACATTCTTGTACATTTTTTTTTGCTTCATTTGTTTCCATTTTGGCATTGCAGATTTCTCCTTTCACTGAGGGTTCCCACTGTTGTCCTTGTACTGGGCCATTCCTCATTTTCTTTAGCAGGTTGCTTCTCTGTATGCACTTGACTACTCTTCATGCATTGGGCTGTTCCTTATGGTGATGGTTTTTCCTCTTACCATAGCAAGACAAGTCTTTCCTGCTATCCCTCTACATTTTCTTTGGTAGAAATACTGCTTTATTCTGTCTTTTGCTGATTCTAATGCTCCAGAATTTATTTTGATACATTTTTTTGGTAAGGGAAAAGCACAGTATTTGGAGGTGAGTTTGAGCAAATTCAGAGAATTCCCTATTCTGCCATCTTGGCTGCCAGAAGAAGCACCTTAAAAACGAAAACAACAATAAATTTTTTTTCAAAATAATTGTTTAATCCTTTTTGAAAATTGACAATTGATTGTCAAGAAGTAAAAGCTGAAGATTAGCTAAAGGGCAAGAGAGAAGTGCATGAAGGATATAAAAATGCTATAATTTTAGTAGTGTGCTGGAGCCAGCTTGAACCTGCTCGCAAAATTCAGTTAAATTTTTAGCAAAAGCATTTACCTTGTGGAAAATGGCAAATACTACAAATCAGGGCTTGATTTATTGTTCAGTTAATTGTTTAGATTTAAGAAAGGGATGGACTAAATGTTAATAATATAGATTAAATTAAAAAGTGCTTAAGATTTTTTTAGAACTAGATGTTGATATAGTTGTTAGTATAGCACCACTATTCTATATCTTGTAACCATTAAAATGTATTTTTTAAACTAATTTTACAGTGATCATATTTCTTATTTTATTTGCATAACGAAATGTTTTTGTTTATTATTATAAATGTCATAACATAAATATATTTATTTATATAAATATATATACCATGACAACATAATAACATAAAAACATAAATATCTAAAAAGTTGAAAAAGAAAAAATAAGTATTAAGAGACATATATGACCTTGGCAGAAGATGAATTAAACATGTAGTTGGAAAAAGAGATAACACGTAGACTACTACATGCTTCATTAATATCCACACAATGACAAGAGAACTAGATTAAGGTTCCCAGCATGTTAGATGGATCCTAGTGAAGGATTTATGGGAGAAAATTGACAAGATCGATATATGGGAAGGGATGGATTGCAATCTGCACCCCTGTAGAATATCAACTTTGATGAAATTTCAGATCTGCTGAAGAATGCTAGTATGAACTTCTCTAAAACTGGATAAAAGAATAAAACATTTTATTTTGTGCTTTTCACATTTTATAGAGTTAATAGGGTTTTTTTAAATGAACTCGGTTTGGTACTGCAATAATTCCATCTGTGTCTTCTAGTCTTTATTCTCCCTTCTAATTTGCAATTTAATTTCACCTTTGCTCTAAACAGTCAATATTATGACTACTACTTGGGGAGTTACTGCTATACCTGTAATCATGATCTGTTGATTCAAATCTTCAAGCTAGTCCATTAGTCTTTGGCCTCTTTTTTTCATGAGTAAATGCATAATATATATGTATATATTTCTAAAACATGTAACATATATTTGGCCATGATCTTATTTAAAAGTCAGCAATTATTTCATTACCAGATTTTCCTAAAGTAATGATATGACTAAAATATTTCATTTCCAAAAATAAATTGGTTAAAATCTGGAAGACATTTCCCCATTATAATTATTTCTTATGCCTAATTTCTCCAATAATTTCTCAAAATAACCTCTCTTTATTACTCAAAAATTTTATTTGTTTATTTAAGGAAAGATTTGGAGATATAGGTCATTTTACAAAAACAATAGTGTATGTTTTTATTATAAATCACTCTGCAAAATGTCTACCTATATAACTACATGGATGTCCATTTTGGAGGATGTAAATATTCTTACAGTAAGATAAAAAGAAATAGACCATTTACATAAATTTCTGACAGAGTTTGCTGGCAACAAACAAACAAATTGGGATTGTTCTTTTTCTCAGTTTGGAAAGAAGAAATTCATTCAAGATCATCTCCCAGTTTTTGATTAAAGGAGTTTTTTTTTTTTTTAATTAAGAACTATATAGCAAGGATATAAGAAATCTTGAAAAAAACTAGGAGAGAAGAAAGGAAAAGTGACAACTATTCCTTGACAGAAGTTGCCCCAGACAGCACCCAATTTCTGCCACTTTTTCAGTTTATTCTTTGGACCAGGAAGGATGACTTCTAAACAGACAACCTGGTAAGTTTGGTTCTAACTGGGTAGTTTTAAATTATATAACAGGAGAACTAAGAAAAATAAGTCATAAAAAAGGATTTCTAACCTGTCCCTGCCTTAATTCCATTTAATTTTGTTTAAAAAAATTTATTATGTTAATTAATATATTTGTTATAGTTAATTTTTCATAAATATCTATGGCTAAATCTGTTCTTATTTTGTCATGTGTTCTTTTGTTTGTGCACTGTGAAAATACACAGGAGAGAGGGATTGTTCCAACACAGGACTGAAAACTCAATTCTCATCCCATTATTTAAGAGTTTTGTGCTCTAACTGTAGGCATAAATACAAGCTGCTTCATAACTTGGCTTCTAATTGTAGAATTACTATTTATATGGGCCATGTTTTATAAATCTACCTTATAAACTCAAGTCAAAGTTACACATAAATTCATAAGTCTACAACTGGGAGGACATCAAAGGTCATTCAGGCCAACTTCATTACTCTACAAATAAGATCACAAAAGAAACATAATTAAAAATAAATATCACTAGACTGGTAAATTTAAGTGACTTGTCAAGCACTTCTCCAGCAAGAGCTTGAATAGGAATCTAAACCCAAGTCCTTCGATTACACATCCAGCACACTTTTCATTATGCCATCCTGCCCTTAAGAAGTAGAAAGCAAATAAGCAGTTACTTTTGATCTCTGGATACTGGCTCAATATTTCACACTAGAATTCTAAACTGAATTTTATAACCCAGAAAAAGTGTAAGTTTTTTTTACATTTAAATGGAAAGGATATCATCTGCTACTGTAGTTATCCACATTGCTATTATCAAGCAAGGAACAATCTCTTTCCTGTATCAATATGAATTAGACTTTCTATCTGACAGTTGGTTGCTAGTATGACCCCAAAGTTTTATTTAAAATCAGTTATTTACAAAAATTGCTCTATTTTTTCAACTAAGTAATTTGAACAGCAACAGCAACATGTGATAATTTGCATTATGAGTTCTCACATTTGATATTTTTAATTGCTTGCTGCCACTTACTCATTGAGAGTAGGGAAAAAAAAACAACCTATCATTGTATTAATGATTTCCTTTCAATTCATTTAAATTGAGAGGAATTTATATTTACCTGTAATGTGCCCAAAAGCCATTTCAAATTCTGATCATAGAGTCAAAAATAGCTATTAATTGCCCTAAGTAAATCATTCTTCGCTTTCCTTATTTTTCACGGATGCATTAAAGTCTGATATTTATAATACTAAATTTCAATAAGATATATGACAAATCTCACCTTTCCCAGAAGATATTCCAGAGGAAACATGAGAGATCTCTTTTAAGTTATTTTCTCACATAAATTTATGTAGAAGGTTGAATCGTGGAAAGGATCAAAGAATAGGAGTAAAAAGTTGAGTTCTGTAATATTGTTGGGAACCTAGAACAGGAGTCCAATATAACACTAAAAAAAGGTCTGAACCTAAACTGAAGACAGAACAAAATTAAGAGACAACTTCAAAGAATCCTGACTTTCCAAAATTCCATTAAAATCTCTGACTTCAGTCACATCTAAATAGACATGTCTGTTCCCAAGACTTTCTTGGACTAAACTACGTTCTAGGCATCAGAGCATTCTAACGGAATTGAAAGTGACCTTAAGATCACTGAGTCCAACTCTCTAATTTCATAGATGAGGAAATTTTCTTCCTCCTCTGGCTAACCAAATGGCATTTAATCTAGGTCAGAATTGATGGAAGTCACCACAGCAGGATTCATCCAGAAGATTACACTAGGAAACTTCAAGAGGACTGGCGATTCTAATGCATATGACAATGAATATCTTAAAATCCCAGTTTCATATTATTTCTTTGAAACAAGGATTTACCAATATTCTCACAGGTGGTATATTTCAGAGGCAGGAGCTGAACAAAGCATCCCTCCAGGGGGGCTGTTTATCTATCCATCATTACTGTCACTTTAATAAAAAAAAATAACAGTAAACAAAGATATGCATTAAGTCAACATAACTAGTTCATTCTGTTTGCAGGCCTATTATCACACTAAAATTCAGAAAATCATACTACAAAAAAGATTATAAAAGAGGATATGGAAATAAACAATATTTCAAAATTGGAAGGGCCCTCAGAGGTCACCTAGTCTAACCAATATCTGAAATAAGTGGTCATCGGGTTTTTACTTGAACATCTTCATGAGGAAGAACCTACTTCTTAGAAAAGCCATTCCTTCTCAAGCTGTGAGAAAATGGCTCCTTGCTTATAACTGTTCTCTTTGTACCTTTCACTCATTGCTCACATTTCTGCAGGTTATGTTTCCAAATTTTATCAAAAATTTAAATTTGATCTTTTTTCCAGATTAGATGTGAATACAATTTTAATACTCGTTTTCTGACATTTTGTTATCTGTGTTTTCTCCCTTCCTCCCTCCCATTCCTTTCACATTCCTCCCCTCCTCCCTAAGATGGCAGATAATATAATATAGGTAGCAGATGTATGATCACGTAATACATATTTCTATGTTTGTCTAGTTGTGAAACAGACAGATCATTTATACTAGAGAAAAATTCACTAAGGAAATGAAGTGAAGAATCATATGCTTCAATCTTCATTGAGACTCCATCAGTTCTTTCTTTGGCAGTGGATAGCCTTTTTCATCATGAGTCTCTTGGAATTGTCTTGAATCCTTGCTTTGTTGATCAAAGTTAAGCCAATCACATCATATATTATTGTTTCTCTCTTGTACAGTATTCTGGTTTTGTTCACTTCACTTTTCATCACTTCAAATATATTCTTTCAATTTTTTGGTTATGATTTTGTTCATTATCTCTTATGGCACATTAGTAGTATTCCATTATGATCATTTATGTCAACTTGTTCAGCCATTCTCTAATTGGTAGACATTCCTTCTGTCCAGTTCTTTGCCACCACAAAAAAGAACTGCTAGAAATATTTTGTTATGATGTCCCTTTTTCCTTTTATCTCTTTGGGATATAGACCTACAAGTTTTATTCCTGGGTCAAAGGTTATACATAATTTTATTGCCCTAATTTAGACATGGTTCCAGATTGCCTTCTGTAACATGTGTATCAGTTCACAGCTCCAACAGCAGGTTATTAGCATCCCAATTTTTCCACCTCCCCTTCAACATTTATAATTTTCCTTCTTTTGTCATATTAGCCAATCTGATAGGTACGAGGGGATTCATTATAGCTACTTTAATTTGCATTTCTATGACTTAAAGTGATTCAGAGCATGTTTTCATATAATTAAAATAGTTTTAATTTCTTCATCTGAGAACTTCCTGTTCATCTCCTCTGACCATTTGTCAGTTTGGGAATGCATTGTATTCTTATAAATTTGACTCAATTTTCTACATACTTGAGAAATGAGGCTTTTGTTAGAGACATTTGCTAAATTTTTCCCCAAGTTCATTGTTTCCCTACCATCTTGTTTTGGGGGGGGGTATGTCTCCTTTTATAAACTTTAAAAACTTTCGCTCTCTAGAAGAAAATGGCACATAAGGAGTATGTCTGTCAAACCTCACATATCAATGCATTATCCCTACATTGGACCTGCTATTTAACCTAAAATCCCACCTGCTATTTTCAATTTAGGAGGAAGGAGGGAACCACCAAAGGAAGGTACCCAGAAAGCTGTGTTAAAATAATGATGATGGTTATAGGTCATATTTATATAATGTTTTCTGGTTTCTAAGATGCTTTCCTCACAACAATGATAAATAATCTTGGTGATAATTGAATTTTTATTACCCTTTTAAAAAGGAGGAAATTGAAGATTAGAGCACTTAAGAGACTTCATTAGAACCATACAACAAGTCTGAGGCATGGTTTGAACTCAGGTCTCCTGACTCAAATTGTCACATTGCATTCACTACAATGCATGGTGCCTCTCAAAATCTAGCATTTTACTCATTCGAAATATTGATAGAAAGCACTTAGTTCATTCACATTGAACTTAAGTCATAAACTGTACTATAGAGCATCTAGAATAAACCGAGCTTACTGAACAGAAAAAGACTGTGAAATCTGACTCATTATTCTCTTTTGCTCTTATTATGTGAGACTTTATTGGAACAAGTATTCTAACATGAAAAATCATAATGAAACAAAGCCTCTGGTGTGCTTAAGAGGTTCCTGAGCCTCAACATGACACAGTGGAAAAGGCACCAGATTTGCAGCAAAGGATGTGGATTTGAGTCCAAGTATTCTTATTTATTATATCTTTTGAAATTCACAATCATGGAGATTTATTCAGCTCTAACACTCATTTCCTCCATACTTTCAGTTGCCTCTCCACACTAATCAGAAGGATGGAGAGTAGAGTAACAAATTCTCCCAAAGCTTCCCTTTGTAAAGGGCTCAATATTTTCCACCTAATTTTATTTCCCATCGGCTGTGCTGCTTGGTTTCAACTCCATGAGCAATATGCCCCCACTGGCAGGGTGTCTTCTGGAGGCATTGTCTTCCTCCTTTTCAGTTTCCTTTTGCTTATGGTCTTCCCTCACTAGACAGTAAGGTCTTTGGGGCAGGGACTCTCTTTTTTCTTTTTTCTGACACAATGGGCACTTAAACATTTATTGATTGGTTGGTTGGTTGTTTTCCCTTTGACTCACACATAAGCTGGATTTAAATGAGGCAAAATTGCATAAAGGCATCAGTCTTACTCTCTCTTCCATAGTCATCTAAGACCAGTGGCAGGATAAAAGTCAAGGATGCTGATGATGGCTCAGGATAGAATGGATGACCTCAGATTCTTAGATGTCTTAACAAATTCTTAGCTCTCCACAGAACATACTTCTGGCCTTCTTGGTCATTGGAACAAATTGTTGTCATCTGCTCCTTCCATTGGGGGAAGCCTTTACATGCCTTGGGTCATCTGCTGATTAACCTCAATCTGGCTTAACCTGCCTGCTGAAATGGTTTACCAGGATGTGGCCACTGTGCATACCATAGCTTCTTGGAGTCACAGAGGAGAGTTGGTGGAAAGTGGATACCAAAAGAAGAAAGCAGCCTGGGAAAGGGCTCAGCAAGTCCTCATGCCAAAAGTACTACTGTTCTCTGAATATCCCATATACTTTGGAGTTTATTGCTTATTGACTATTAGCTATATCACTTTGACAAGCCACTTAAGTTCCATGAGTACACTTTTTCTTTGATAAACTGAAGAGACCAGAATGACCCCATCAGTCCTTTCCACTTTCAAGCTATTCTTCTCATATTCTGGAAAGAGATAACATTGAACAAATTGGAATTTGACTAGTTGGATTATCTAAGTGTTCCTTCTCTCTCTCCTACATACTAGGATAAATCATTTTATAAGCATTTATTAAGGAACTACAATGTGCCAGGAGAAGCAGTATTGCACAGTGGATAGAACTAGTCTCAGAGCTAAGAAAACCCAAAGTTAATTCCTACTCTGTCACTTGTGGTTGTGTGAACCTGGACAGATTAGAAAACATTCAGTTATTTAGGCAATGTTATAAAACTAAATTTCTGAGTCGTTACTAGCCTACATTGAGAAAGGGAATTTCCTCACCCAGGAGTCCCAGAACAAATGAAATCGAAGGTCTAGTCTCTATCACATGCCATAATGTCTGAGAACCATGATTAATATTGGCGGGTACAGAGGCAAAAGTGAAACAGTTACTACCCGCAAGGAAATTACATTCTAATGAGAATGATATTCTATACACATAACTATTTACACAATAAATACAAGGATGCTTGAAAAAGAGGGTTCTAGTAGTAGGGAGGATAGGAAACATTTCATGTAGGAAAAAATTCTTAACCTGGGGTCTCTGAACTTCTTAGACACTGATAGACTGACTGACAAACAGACAGACAGGTAGAGAGGGGAGGAAGGGGGAGAGAGAGAGAGAGAGAGAGAGAGAGAGAGAGAGAGAGAGAGAGAGAGACAGAGAGACAGAGAGACAGAGAGACAGAGAGATTGGTAGGTAGGTAAATGGTTATGGTTATTGGATGGATAGATTGAAAAATTGTATCTTAGTATAATTAATTTCCTTCGTAACACACCGTCTTTTATTTTATACATTTAAAATCATTATTCTGTGAAGGTGTTCATAGGCTTTACCAGACACATCTGATTGGAGAAGGTGGTATTTGATCAATCTTGAAGTTAAGTAGATATCCTATGAGTCAGAGGTAAAAGAAATACATCCCAGAAAGGAAAGAGAGAGCCACTGCAAAGTCACAGATACAATAGATGAAGGATCATATATAAGGAACGTTTATTAGGATTGGCCTGTAGAGTACATGTAGAGGATTGTGGAAAGCTTTAAACATCAAAATTTAAATTTAATTCTAGACATAAAAAGACACTTGAATTTACTGACTATGGGAATGGCATGATAAGACTTGAGTTTTAAGAAAATCATTTTCACAGCTACATGGAGGATGGATGGGAATGGGAAAAGGCCAGAGAGAGGACAACCATCAGGAAAATTATGAGTGGAATTAGTTCAGGGAAGTGGTGGTAAGATTCAACACTAGGGCAATGACTCAACATAGAGAAAATGAAACACATTAAAGAGATGTTGTGGAAATAAGAGAAAGCGAGGAGTTGAGGATGATACCTACACTGGGATACAAAACAATTGGAAAGATGGTATACTCAAGAATAATAGGGAAATTATGAAGAATAGAGAGATATAGACACCGAAAGCATAGATAATTCATTTGGTTTAGGGTATATAGAATGTAAGATGTTAATGAAATGTTCAATAGGTAATAAGTGATGTAAGACTAGAACTAAGGTTAGAGACTAGGACAGTATCTTCAGATCTGGAGTCATCTGAAGAGATAATCACTGAATGGTTGGGAGATGTTAAAGTGACCAAAAAAGAAAATGTAGAGAGAAAACTGAAGAGATCCCAGGGTAGAGTCTTGAGGAATGCTCAATAGTTAGATTTGAAGACCAGCAAAGGAAGCCAAAGAGAACCTAGAAAAGCAGTGTCATGAAAACTCAGAAAGGAGGATGTTCTGGAGGGGAGAATTATCAACAATGTCAAATACTGCAAGAAAGTCAAGGAGGATAAAAGAGTGAGACCAGCAAAATGGCCAGTCCCACTGTCCCAGCTCATAATAACCTAGTTATTTCTCTTATGGTATACATAATCACCAAATTCATATATTAAAAAGAAAGTCCATAAATAGCAGATGTAGGTTCTCAGTTATATTGATATTTTAATATTTTAATGGATCCATGACCTCTGAAATGTAATTATCCCCTCCAACAGAATAGATTACAACTTATTTGTGCCATCATATCCTGTGTGACTCTTGTCTCTCACTTCTCATAAACCTTTCATATAACACACATCCAATGCAAGAGAGGTTTTTCAGTTATAGCTATTATAAAAAAACAAGCAAATTTCCTTCATAATAACCTGCAATAAATGAGTAGTTTTCAAGCAGCTTATACCTTTCATTGTGCATATATATGGCTATACATAAATGACTTCATCTGTGCTAAGACCTAATAGATTGAACAGGATGCTTACTGCTTTCTCAAAATTGAATCATGCCTGGTAACAAATGCCAGGTGGGAATTTAAGTCCTATAAGTAAACAAATAATGCCCACTAATTTTATTACTAAACCAACATTTATTAGATATATTGTACAGTCCAATTCAATACATAGACAGTTCTCAAAGCTGAGCTATGCCATTTTCATGAAATAGACTCAGGATATCAGGCCCTTGGATGGGAATGATGAAGTGTGTTATAAAAAGGATTTAAGAGTTTTCTGGGAAAGAGGATGACTGGCTATACAATGCACTGATATCTCCTACCAACTGTTCCATGGAGTACTATCCAAATTGTATTGAGAGAAACACATCACCCTCAGTACTGACAGGAGCTATAAAGCTAAGCTAGTCTTTACCAGTGAATAAAAAGGAAGGGGAAGCAAAGAATATAAAGTGAATGCTTAGGAAGGTGAGGCATCTTTTGTAAGGGAGTGCAGAATTTTTATTTGTTAAACAGTTGAATCTTCAAAACATATTGTGTCAATGCATATGTGTTACTGCTGATTTTGGAGTAGTTCAGTAAGGTTGAAATTTATTATATTATTTTTTCTAATTGCATTTTATTTTGGTCTCTTATTTTCTATTTTTAAAGTGTCCAAAGAGCTTGGGAACTCTTAGAATGGATCTGTTGGGTATGGTTAGGAATTAGTTGTTTTTTTAATACTTAAAGCATGTATCCCTATAATGTCCAATGCTTCAGTGAAAATTCAAAGATTCTATGATCTTATGTGTTCATAAAATGAAGATATCTAGTATTATATAGATAAAAAGTCTACATCTTTTAGATTTCATCCAGACATTGTAAAAATGGAATGATAGTCACTTAACAAGCATTTATTAAGTTTTTATGTCAGGAATTTGCTATCCACTGGATATATGAAAACAAAAATAAAACAATCCTTGATTCAAAGAGTTTACTTTCTACTAGAGGAAACAACACATACGTACAGAAGTAGATATGCAATATGTACAAATGCAAAACAGAATCATTTCAGTGTGATGAAGAGTCAGAGAGGCACCAGCATCTGTGGACTTAGAATGATTTCAAATAATACCAATTAGTGAAGAATTAAATACTGAAACATATTGCTAACAAAGAATTACACATTAGAAGGGATATAAAGTATATTATTAGAGGAATGTATGACCATCAAAAGAAATTGGTCAATCACCTAGCTGGAATGAGACAGCTTGTGAACTCTACTGGTTTTCACACATTGTCAAAAAATCGAGAAGATAGCACATTAGGTGAACTCTGGGTGAGATTCATTCAAGGAACCTGGAAAACCCAGGTTATGCAGCTATTAGCAGGATTTCAGTCTGCACAATTGAGGAACTACCCATATAACAACAAAAAAAAACCCAGCAACAATGATCAGAATAATAACTAGCATTACTATTGTCAATAATAATATTTAAGATCATTTCATCAGACAGCTAGGAAGTATTGATATTGTAGGAAACAGTATTCTAACTCAAGTCTTCCAAGCTTCAAGTCTAGTGTTCTATCCAATACTTCGTATCAGTGAAAGTAGAGGTTCATTAGTTTCATCTAAATACTTGTCACAGAGTACCACAGTCACTTTAAAATGAATTTTTAATCAATTTACATTTACTTTTCAATTGAAATACTTTTCAGTGTCGTTTATACTTTGATAAATGTATCATAGTAGAGTTTTGCACCTTTTCCTCTTCTGAGAAGTCTACATGGACATAAACTATTGATCTATCAGCCTTTGTGAAAATTAGTCTTGAAGTTAATAGAGAAGATACTACTACTACTACTATTACTACTACTACTACTACTACTATTACTACTACTACTACTACTACTACTGTCACCACCACCACCACCACCATAATTTCTAGCAATGCTATTACTACTAGGTAACATTTATTTAGTACTTTAAGGTTCAGAAAACATTTATATTTAATTTATCTGATCCTTGAAACAATTGTAAATGCTTCTATAATGGCCATTTTACAAATGAGGAAGCTGAGACTCAGAGATATCCAATGGCTAGTTCTATGATTTAGGATCAGGTGAAAAAGGCAGCAGGTTTAATTTAATTACATAATGTTAGAATATGTTTTAATGAGGTTTTCTTTTCCAAGTAAGAGGAAAAAATATAATTAAGAAAATCTTAAAAAGTGAAGAGGTAGTATTTCTTTCCAACAAAGTTTTACACTTCCAAAAAAGCAATTGGCATTTTTAATTTTTAGATTTTGATGCAGAACTATATATAAACTAAGAAAGGCATCAAAATACAAGCAGAAAGTACATTCAGAGCTAGAAAGTAAAGTACTTTTGCTGCAAATATATGAGAGTAATTTTTCTTGGTAAGGAGACAAGGATGAATTCAAATTTTTCAAATCTTAGAGAATACATGGAATTTCCAAATCTAGGAGTACCAGGGACACAAAAATTATGTCCTTTTCTCTAATTAATTACTTAAGGACATGAGCTTTCAGGAATAATTTAAGATTCTTTAAGATTTTTTATTTCAAGAGACATTAGTTGTCTTATTTTATTTTAGGAAAAGCTCTAAAGATTTTATGTTCAAATATTGGCCACAATTCAACCAAGTATATTCCTGTTTCTGATACTGTGATTGTGCCCATGTCCTTTATTTGAAGACTATATAATCCCTTAAGTTTTCCCATTTGTAACAAAGCTCAGCCCAATATCCTTGTTTTTGTCAACAAGGAAATTCAGAAAAATTAAAGTATATGTCTGAGTTTATACAAAGGAATACATGACTCAGGATGCAAACCTAGTTTTTCTGAATCCAAATTTATTACCCTTTCAGGTTTAATAATACTTCTGAGGTTCCCTTTCACATCCTAAATACATAGACAAAAGGAGTCTTCCCAAATATTGCTATCAAACTAAAATATAACTGTATCTGTAACCTTCCACAAGTAATTTCCAACCATTGCTATCCTTCTAGCTTCTGATGAAAAAAGTTTATCGAGTATAGATTAGAGTTAATTCAGGAAATCAGCTAAATTTGTCACTTCAGTTTGCTAACCAAGATTAGCCACAAAATGTAACATATTGGACACAAAGGGGAAATCTATGTATTCTTCTTACAAACTACAGCAATATAGAAATTCTTATTTTTAGTTAGATTTAAGGAAGAAGAGGATAGATAATGGAGTTGAGGTTTTAGCCTTTTATAGGTGGTGTTCCATACATGTTTTATGTTCCTTTTCTTTAAAATCCTATTCTTTAGACTTTCAGTTCAAGACTCATCTCTTACAAAATAATTTTATAGATACCACCAATTGTTTGTGCTTCCTCCCCTCTATCTTGCATTACTATATATTCTGAACATATTCTCTGATTGTATTGTATATTGTAAATATTTTCTGAAGTTATCACTTGATTTTTTTCATTTTATCATTGTATCTATAGTTAGACTAAGTTTAAGTGGCTAGTGGTTGAGGCAAGTTTTGAAGAAGAGGAACCTGGTGATATGATGGTATACTTAGAAAATCTGAGAAAAATCAACTAAAGAGCTAGTGGAAATAATTAACAACTTTAGCAAAGGTGCAGGGTACAAAAGAAAACCTACATAAATCATCAGCATTTCTATGTATTTCCAATAAAACTCAGCAGCAAGAGTTAGAAAGGGAAACTCCATTTAAAATCACTCTAGACAATATAAAATATTTGGTAATATATTTGCAAAGACAAACATGAGAATTATATGAACACAATTACAAAATACTTTTCATACAATTAAAACTAGATCTAATCCAACCATTCTGAATGGCAATTTGGAACTATGCCCAAAGAGTGCTAAAAGATTGCCTGCCTTTTGATCTAGCCATACCATTGCTGGGTTTATACCCCAAAGAGATCATAAGGAAAAAGATATGTACAAAAATATTTATAGCCACACTCTTTGTGGTGGCAAAAAACTGGAAAACAAGGATATGCCTGTCAATTGGGGAATGGCTGAACAAATTGTGGTATATGCTGGTGATGGAATACTATTATGCTCAAAGGAATAATGAACTGGAGGAATTCCATGTGAACTGAAAAGACCTCCAGGAATTGATGCAGAGTGAAAGGAGCAGAGCCAGAAGAACATTGTACACAGAGACCAATACACTGTGGTAAAATAGAATGTAATGGACTTCTGTATACAATGACCCAGGACAATTCTGAGGGACTTATGGAAAAGAACGCTACCCACATTCAGAGGAAGAACTACAGGAGTGGAAACACAGAAGAAAAATAACTGCTTGAACACATGGGCTGATGTGGACATGACTGGGGATGTAGACTCTTAATGACCACCCTAGAACAATTATCAATAATATGGAAATAGGTCTTGATCGATGACACATGAAGAAACCAGTGGAAATGAGCATCAGCTACGGGGGTTGGAGTGGGGGTAGAGAGAACAAGAACATGAATCATGTAACCATGGAAAAATTTTTCTAAAACATTAAAAAAAATAGATCTACATAATTGGGAAAAACATTAATTGCTCATGGGTAGGATGAACTAATATAATAAAAATGGCAATTCTATCTAAAGTAATTTACTTATTCACTACCCTACCAAACTATCAAAAACTTTTTTTTTAAAAATTAGAAAAGAATTATAACAAAATTCATTTAAAAGAACAAAAAATCAAGAATACCAAGGGAACTAATAAAAAAATGTAAAGGATGGAGGCCTAGCAGTACCAGATCTTAAACAGTACTATAAAGCAGTGATTATCACAACAATATGGTGCTGGCTAAGAGGTAGAAGGGTGAATCAATGGAATACACTTGAGGTAAATGACCTCAGCAAGCTAGTGTTTAATAAACCTAAAGATCCAAGCTTTAGGGACTAGAACTCAGTACTTGACAAAAACTGCTGGGAAAATTGGAAAACAGTATGGGAAAAATTTGGTTTAGATCAACATCTCACTCCCCATACCTAGATAAACTCAAAATTGGTAAATGACTTAAATATAAAGAAGGAAATTATAAGTAAACTAGGGTATGCACTTCAATTGGGGAATGGCTGAACAAATTATGGTAACTGCTAGCGATGGAATACTATTGTGCTCAAAGGAATAAAGAACTGGAGGAATTCCATGTGAACTGGAATGACCTCCATAAACTGATACAGAATGAAAGGAGCAGAAACAGGAGAACATAATGCACAAAAAGTGAAACAATATGGGATGATCCAATGTAATGAACTTTACTACTAGTAGCAATGCTATGATCCAGGACAATCTTGAGGGACTTATGAGAAATAATAGGTTTGTTTCCTCCACATCAAGAGAAAGAACTGTGGGAGTAGAAATATAGAAGAAAAACATATGACTTCGCACTTTTTTATATGAGTATATGATCTGGGGGTTTGTTTTTTAAAAATTTCTCTCTTGTAAAAATGAATAATATGGAAATAGACATCAAGTGATAACATTTGTATAACCCAATGGAATTGCTTGTTGGCTTTGGGAGGGAGGGAAGAGGGGAGGGAAAGAAAATGAATCATGTAAACATGGAAAATATTTTTAAAATAAAAAATAGAAAAAAAGAAGAGCAACCTGGCTATCACTTATGAATTTGTGAGGATGAAATTGTATTTGTGCCTCAACTAGAATTCTGACATTAATTTCTTTATCTGCTGAGGTCTGCTATGCATATATATGATGATCATACTCTTCAACATTGACTTAACAGTTAAAATAATCAAAACCTGCTCCTGACTTCTCCCATTGAAGCTAAATGATATAGCAGATAGAGTTCTGGACCTAGAGTCAGACACTAACTGTGTGACCCTGGACAAGTCACTTAATCTTTATCTGTTTGTTTCATCAACAGTAAAATGGAGATAATAATGGCATCAACTTTCCAAGGTGGTTGTGAGGCTCAAATGATATAAAATGTGTAAAGCTTTCATCATAGTGCCTGGAACATAGTAGGCACTTAATAAATGCTTATTTCCTTTCTTCTTTCCTCCATTTCTTCCTTACTTTCCTTTCATCTCTTCCTTTTTGTTTCCTTTTTCTTCCCTTCTCAACAGAACTCCATGTTTCAGATTTCAAGTAGTTGTTCTGATAGCATGTGATTTGGCCTACTTCTTTAAGAGTTAAGAAGACTGTTCTGGCTATTGCTTCTTTAGATTGAAAAAAAAATTGCATTAGGATCATAGTGGCCAAAGAACATTGCTAAGATTTTAGTGCTCTTTAGGCACACCAAGATGATTTGTTGCTATAAGATTTTTGAGCTCTTGGTCTATATATTACAGAAGCAAAGTGTGATAAATTTCCTATGATTTTATCTTCAAATTTATACACACACACACACACACACACACACACACACACACACACACACATATATATATATATAATATTTATTTATTTGTTTACTATTTAGTAAAGTTAGATTTAATTGGATTTTATGATCCAGTAATGCTCACTGTATATTAAACCTCCACCTAAATGGGGAGTTAAGCCTACAATAGAAATAGTAGAAGCATAATGACTATTGAATTGTCTTTTAAAAGCTAATCTTTGTGGGTAGCTGGGTAGCTCAGTGGATTGAGAACCAGACCTAGAGACGGGAGGTCCTAGGTTTAAATTTGCCTCAGAAACTTCCCAGCTGTGTGACCCTGGGCAAGTCACTTAACCCCCAGAACCTAGCCCTTACCACTCTTCTGCCTTGGAGCCAATATACAGTATTGACTTATTACAAGAGGAATCATGGGGAATGTAGTTTCCAAGTCCCCTAAACATCCACAGAAAGTTTATGTCACATATCTAAATATTTAAAACTCAAATAAACTCCAAAGAACCCCCAAAATTCCAAATAACACATTCCCCACTGAGATACAGTGAAAATACTGGTCTTTCTCAATGGATCTTGTAAACATAGTCAATTTTTAAATTACAGGAATTTGGGGATAAAAGAAAAGAGAATAAAAAAAAAAACTAGCCCCATTGACAAAAAGCCAATTGGCCTCATCCCAAAAAGCCCTCCCCCAATGACATCAGGCAAACTTATACTGTTCATCCACGTAATCACACTTCCTGTCTACCTGTATTACAAGAGGAATCATGGAGAATGTAGTTTCCAAGTCCCCTAAATGTCCACAGGAAGTTTATGTCACATATCTAAATATTTAAAACTCAAATGAACCCCAAAGAACCCCCAAAAGAACCCCCAAAATTCCAAATAACACAAAACTCTTGCAGAATATGTGAATACCTGCTTCTTCTCTGGGTTCTCTTGTTTTCTCCAACCTTGCCTCACACTGGAAGGTCCATTTTCCCAAGGAAATACTATCACCACACAAGTACACTAAAATTCTTTTAAGTGTTTAGGGAAAACTCTTATGAAGGAACATACCCATCCCTTTATCTTCACTTTAGCTCTTGAGCCTCATTAATGTGCTTCTTTTTACACAAATCCAGTCATAATAATAACACTTCAATATTTCAAGGAAAATCATTTATTCAGTGATAAAGAAAAGGGAATAATACTGTCACAGATATCTTTATATTAAGTAAAAGCAAGATTGCTATATATACACACACACACATATATATAGCTAAATATATAACAGTATATATATATATATACACATATATATGAGAAAGTACGGATATCTTTTAAAGAAAGCTGACAAAGAAATATACAAATGATGAAAACTCTTGTGCTTAGGTAATTCATAACTCTTTATCTATTCAGATTAGTGTCTTTTTATGACTCACAAACTCAAAAACCGTCCAAAAAAGTTCTTTGATAATTATAATTTCTATACTAACTTATCACTAGACATGATGTTTCATTCAAATTAAACTACTCACTGGGAAACTTCTCCAGTTCTTTATTTCCAATATATTTATCTGGTCAACTGAACTTAATCCTTTGCAACACCCATAGTATGGATCAATTTGTACTTTAGACTTTGAAAATTAATTTTTGAAAATTGTCCTTTTCAGATTTCTCCCTTTCTCTCTTCTTTCTGCATTCAATCTCTAGTCTTCTCTGCAAATGATCCTACTTTAGCTTATTTTTTGTAACTAATTTTTCATCATCTACATGCAATCAGATAAATTATATTTGTCCCATCATTATAGAAACATTCTGATTTCCCATATTGCTCTAACATATTACTCTAGCCACATTTAGAATGAACAGAAACTGTTTCAGAATTAACTCAGAGTATTTGTTTGTCTTAGAACTATTAGTGAGAGTATGGCACACGTGCCTGGAGGCACAGAGGGGGCTACTCCCCTCCCCCTCTCCACAGTACCTCAGGGTATTTTTCACATGCCCCACCCTTCTGCCCAGCAGCCCAATGCAACACTGCCTCCATTGTCTGGGGTAATGGGGGGGAGGGGGCTCACAGGCATCTTGAAGGTGCAGTTTGGGCAGGCAACCTCTAAAAGTTTCACCGACTATCATCAGAGATCATCAGAGACAAATACATTGCCAGGGTACTCAACTCAGCAACAAACTATGTCATATTAAAAGACGGTACTTTAGGACAATAATTTTAAAGTTGAGTCATTTTATTTTCATCTTTCAGAACATGCTTGGGGAGAGGGGAATTTAGGTTTTTATTAGGTTATGGAACTCCCAGGGAGAAAATTATCTCTGTAAGTCTTAGAGAATTGTCAGAGGCACTGAGATATTACATTACAGGCTCCACTCACATCTTCAGTGTACCTCAAAGGCAGAATTGGAACCCAAATCAGTGTTACTCACATTTTAATTCTTGGTCCACTACCTTCTGTTACCTCTTATCTTTTTTATATTTTTATTACAAAGTGAGGTGAGGTATTACTCCTTTTTAGTAAGAGTGTCTCTCTTTCTCTCTCTCTCTCTCTCTCTCTCTCTGTCTCTCTCTCTCTCTCTCTCTCTCTCTCTCTCTCTCTCTTTCTCAGATGGGAGAAGAAAATATTTTTATAACCACAAGGATTTTACTGAACATTTAGAAAAATATTAACTATATGCAAAACCTGGAGGAAACAAAACAAAAACTAAACAATCTGACCATGGTAAAAATAATTTCAAAACCTTAAGTATATTTCTTTATCCTAGAATCAAAAGTTCTAATATATTTGGATCCCAAAGTCTACAGGCTTAGCTAAGAGGCAACAGGATCAAAGCCTGTCTCCCTGTTCTATTTCTAAAAGAGAATAGTTAATGGTATTTGCTATAAATGGAACAGCAGGACATCTACAATATATCTCACACTGATGAACAAGACGCCTCCATGTATGTGAACATGATGAGAACCTCCCTTAGAAATTTTTCAGTGGGGATTTGTTCACATCTTATATTCAAAAAGATGTTCAAGCAGCCTTTGTTCAAAGCTTCGAATCTACCTGAAAATACATAACAAGAGTGTTCTATTTTGTTTTGTTTCATCTTAGAATATATATTTTCATTTTCATTAATTTAACTCCAGAACTGCTGACAATATTGGGATATTTTCACACTATTTCTATGTACTTCCTATCAAAATCCATTGAGAACATGTTTTAAATTGTCTATTACAATTAAAGCATTGAAATGAATACCTTGATTCATCAATATTCCTAAGTTCTTTCAATAAATATTTAAATATTAGTATTTAATTAATATTACTAATAAATAATACATTTTGGATATGGTTGAAGTTTTAAGTTGTTCTTTGCATTGCTTTTTGAGCAACAATATCATTTCCTGGAAATCATTTAAGTTATTGTTTTAATTTATTAATCTGCTTTGGATATAATTTTTTAAAAATAACAGAAAGAACACCTTGGCAGTATTATCCATGATCAATGCTATTGTATTATTCATGTAAGTCTAATACTGCTGGGCTCTAAAGATAAAATGAAAAAAAATCTAAGCCACAAAAAGTTTACATTCTAACAGAAAAGTCCAGTGGAAATGCCAAAGAAAGTAGTTCCTAAGTTTTCACTAACTAATTTAATTATAAATTGTGTCAGTAAGTAGGTTTCATTACATAAAAATTATTTGTTAGCACCATACCACTTATAAATCGAATTTTTGAAATCCTATAATAGGGGAACTATTGAACTATTGTTCAATATGGGCAACTAGCATTTTGGCAGTTTATAAAATACAACAAACATTGTATTCTCTCCTTGCCTATACATCATTTCACTGCTGTAGATCAATAATAGCAATAGACTAGAGTCAAAATATCAATCCTTTAACTATTTGGAAATAGCTTTGATACACCTTATTTGTCCCCATGTACTCTATGATCCAGTGACACTGGCTTTCTGGCTTCTCTTCCCATAAGATACTTCATCTCTCAATAATAAGTATTTCCACTGGCTCTGGGCATATTGATTATGTGGTCAATTTGTGCTCTGGAAGATAATTTCTGTGTGCCATAGCTTTGAAACTGTGTTTTCAATGGCTGCCTCAGATACTTGGAATTCACTATCTCCTGATCTTCACTTTTTAGTTTTTCTGGTTCCCAGCAAGTCTCAATTAATATCTACCTTTTTCAATAAGCCTTCCCCAATCTTCTTTAATCTTAGGGCCTTTCCTCTGAAATTATCTCTAATTTATCATATATAGAGATAAATATTTTACATTTTTTCTCTCCAAACAGTCTGGACTTTTTAAGGAGTTGGGTTTTTTTTTTTGGTAGTTATTTTTGTTTCATTTTGTCACTTTTTGTTTTCCTAATGCAAGTGCATGGTAGATGTTTAAGAAAATGCTTGTTGAGGGCAGAGCCAAGATGCTGGAGAAGGAATACAGATCCACCTGATCTATACCTTATTACTACCTCTCTGAACAACTATGATGTAATGCCTTAAAACAAATTCTGGAGCGGTATAATCCACAAAAAGAGAGGGTGAGATAATTTTTCAACCCCCCAAAACTGAGAAGACCAGCATAAAAAAATCTAATTCACCAGTGTGGAAGTGGAAGATAAAACAACATCCCAAGGTAGACCCCACCCTGACAAGAGCCCTGGAGGGTGGCTGAATGAGCAGCAAAGGCTTCCAGAGTTGTCAGAGATAGACTTTAAGTAAGGGGGGGGGGGGGGGATTGGACAATTGCTCAAAAGGAGATTACAGAGGTCCCTTTGCTGGATCTGAACAAGATTCTTGTTGTATTGCTCATACCAGATCTTGATCTCAGTCTCAAGGTAAGAAGAAGCAGCCACAGTGGAGCACGAGACGCTGGTCATAGGTCCAAAGTAGAAAAGAGGGGCTGTGGTTGCTCACAGATTAAAGTACAGGCTGGGAGAGTATTAAACACATCTTTCCATACATCATGCCACCTCTGAAGAACTGAAAATTTATAGATCCCCAGAGCTACTTCTGAAGGCAGATGCACAAAGAATCTGAAGTTGGAACAATGCTTCTTTCTCCACAAGTGGAGAGCTGAATAGTAACAGTTTTTTTGTTTTTGATTTTGTTTTTAAGTTAAAAGGAAAGAAAAAGGTTGGAAAATAAGGAAACAACTAAAAAAGAAATTCAATATAGAAAGCTATTTTGGTGAGAGGGAAGACAAAAACACGAACTCAGAAGACAATAAAGTCAATACTGCTGCATCCAAGTCCTCCAAGAAAAAAATAAAACTTAATTGGTCATAAGTTCCAAAAGTAATAATGGATGAACTCAAAAAAGGATTTTAGAAACCAAATAATAAAAGATTGGGGAAAGAAATGAGAGTTATAAGGGAAAATTATTTTAAAAGAGTCAAAAGCGTAGTAAAAGAGGCACAAAAAAAAAACCACTAAAGAAATTAATATCTTAAAAATCAAAACAGGCCAATTGGTGAAATAGGCATAAAAATGCAATAAAGAGAACTTCTTAAAAAGCGGAATTGACCATATTGAAAAAATTGGTACACAAATTGACCGAGTAAAAGAACTCTTTAAAAATAAAATTGGCCAAACAGAAAATCAGGTATGAAAGCTTACTCATGAAAACTATGTCTTAAAAATTAGAATTGGGGGAGGGGCATCTGGGTAGCTCAGTGGATTCAGAGTAAGGCCTAGAGATGGGAGGTCCTAGGTTCAAATCTGACCTCAGACACTTCCCAGCTGTATTACCCTGGGCAAGTCAATTAACTCCCATTGCCTAGCCCTTACCACTCTTCGGCCTTGGAGCCAGTATTGGCTCCAAGACAGAAGGTAAGGGTTTTTATTTAAAAAAAAAATTAGAATTGGGAAAATGGAAGCTAATGACTCCATAAGACATTAAGAAACAATCAAACAAGTCAAAAGAATGAAAAAAATTAGAATGGGATATGAAATATATCATTGGAAAAACAACTTATCTAGAAAATAAATCTGCTAGAGATAATCTAAAAAATTTTGGACTACCTGAAAACCATGATCAAAAAAATAGCTTACACGTCATCTTTCAGGAAATTATCAAGGAAAAGTGTCCTGAACTTAATATCTTAAAGATATTCTATATCTTTAAGATATTCTAGAACAAAAGATTAAAATAGAAATGAAAGAATTCACTGATAATCTCCTGAAAGAGACCCCAAAAGCATAACTTCTAGGAATATTATGACCAAATTCCTGAACTTCTAGGTTAAGAAGAAAATATTGAAAATAGCCAAAAAAGAAACACTTTTAATATCATGGAGTCACTCAGAATAACACAAGATTAAGCAGCTTCTACATGAAATGATAGGAGGGTCTGGGATATGTTATTCCAGAGGGCAAAGGAAATAGAACTTCAACCAAGAATTACTTACCCAGAAAAAGCGAATGAATCCTTAAGGGGAAAAAATAGTTATTCAATGAAACAGAGAACTTCCCAACATTACTGAATACCAGAGCTGAATGGAAATTTAAAATGTAAACAGGAAAGAGAAATCAAAGACATTCAATAAGGTTAAACTGTTTATATCCCTACACAGGAAGATGATTCTTATAACTCCTGAGAACTTTGTCATTACTAGAGCATTTAGAAGAAGTATACATAGACAGAGGGCAAGGGTGTGAGTTGAATATGATGGAATAATATGAAAAATAAATTAAATTAAGGGATGAGAAAGAAGTATGCAATAGGAGAAGGAGGAAAGGAGAAACAGAATGAGGTAAGTTATCTCACATAAAAGAGGCCTGAAAGATCTTTTATAATGGAGTGGAATATGGGAGAAAGTGCAAAGGGGAGCACTTGAACCTTACTCTCATCAGAATGGGTTCAAAATGGGAAGAACATACACAATCAATTGGGTATAGAACTGTATCTTATCCTACAGAAAAAAGGAGACAAAAGGAATATGAGAAGGGGTGGGAGGGGCTGATAGGAAAGAGGGCAAATTAGAGGATATGGTGGTCAAAAGCTAAACACTGGAGTATGAACAAAATTAAAGGAGAGAGAAAAGGATAAAAGAGGTGGGGAATGAGATAGAAATTAACACACAGTAATCACAATGGTGAGAAAATTTTTTCCAAGTCTTCCTAACAAAGGCTTCATTTTTCAATACATAAAGAAATAAGTTAAATATATAAGAATTTCCTAGTTGATAAATGGTCAAAATATATGAACAGGTAGTTCACAATCAAAGAAATTAAAGTTCTCTAAAATCATATAAAGAATGATCTGAATCATGATTAGAGAAATGCAAATTAAAACAACTCTGGGGTGCCATCCCACACCTATCAAATTGAATATTATAATAGAGAAGGAAATGATAAAACTTGGAATAGATGTGGGAAAACTGAGACATTATTACACAGCTGGGAGAGTTGTGAATTGATTCAGTCATTGTGGATAGTAATTTGGACCTAACAGTACATACTCTTTTACCCACCAATATTATTACTAGGTCCCCAAAAGATTTTTTAAAAAGGATAAGGACAAAATCATTTTGGGAAGTAGGGAATTGGAAAGTTTGGGGGGTTACTCACCTATTGGGGAATGGGGATGACTGAGTAAGTTATAGAATATGATTGTAGTGGAATACTATTGTGCTGTAAGAAAGAATGATCAAGAGAACCTCAGAAAAACTTTGAAAGACATATGAATTGAAGTAGAGTGAAATAAGCAGAACCAGAGAACATTGTACATGATGACAGCAATTCTATATGATAAACAACTGTGAATAACTTAGCTATTCCCAATAATACAATGGTTCAAGATGATCTCAAAGGACTCATTATTTTAAAAAAATCAAACAAAGCCATCTCTTGCTAGAGGGGAAAAAACACCTAAAGAAATCAAAATCCATACCAGAGAAAACTTTTTTTCACTCTTTTCTAAATGTTTTTTTGTTCAGGTTTCTTTCCACAAAAGGACAAAGTGGAAAAATTTACATGATTGAACATGTAAAATTTGTATCAGATTGCTTACTATCTCAGTGAAGTGGCAGGGAGAAGGGAAATTGAGGAAAATCAAAATTATTTTTAAATATTGAAAATTGTTTTCACATGTAATTGGGGAGAAAATAAAATAAAATTTGAAAAGAAAAATCAAAGATCTGGCAAAGATTTAGTTTAAAAAAGTACAATTCTAATTTATTTTTATAGCAAATGTATAATAATGGTAAAGATGAGGCTAAGAAATGTCTATTAAACAGGAAAATAAGTATTTCTTTATTGTCTCTGGATTTAATTATAGTAAGGGTTTTAGTAACATATTTGGACACTTTTAACAGGTGCTGCATCAGAGATTCTTCATTGCTTCAGGAGATGGGAGTAGATGGTCAAGATCATTTTCATCATTACTTGGCCAAAGAGCAAAACTGTAAGGCTTGGCATATTTGAACTGAAGGGCACTGATGTTCTTGTCCATGGTTTTTAGCCATAAAAATGCTTGGATACAAGAATACCTGGAATCTGATAATGCCTCAGATACTTATATTGTTCATTGATCTACAATGTGTCACTTATCAGTCCCTGGGCCTCATTTTATCCACCGTAAATTAGAGTTTAGGCTCAGAAGTCCCTTTTATATTTAAATCTATGATTCTCTAATCCTGCAAATGATCCTAACACCCTTTGCCTAAATATAACCTAGTCATAGTGTGTAATACAGGGAATTGTTACTATAATCTTCCTGCTAGGATTTTATTTATAATTTTCATCAATGTTAATTATATTGGCTATTGGAATGATTAAAGAGAGAAATACATGTGATTCAAAATGACCTCAGGATTCCTGAAAGATCTGGAATTCAGTTTACCAAAATACACTCAAGACTAATAAATGTAATTATAAAGCAGTCTGTGCCGAAATGTGCCATCATTGCTCATAGCTAAACCATGATAATACTACAAAAATTAATAGATAGATATGTAACAATTCCAATCAAATTGCAGTGGATTATTTTTTTACTTGATTTTAGCCAAAAAACCAAGATGCAATTGGATTATTTTTTCAAATTAGATGAAACAATAGCAAAATTAATTTGAAGGAACAGAAGGTTTTAAATGTCAATGAAAATTTTGTAAAGGGGTGAATGAAGGATGAATGACACAATTATCAGAGTATATCCTAAAGTAATAATTCTTGAATTATTTGGGACTAATTAAAAATTACAAGAAATAAGTTAATTGATCAGGCTAAGTAAGCAAGTATCAGAAACAATCTATCCCAAAAGTATAGTCTTCTCTCAACTAAATAATGTAAACAACTTTGGGGAGTATACCCTATTCAATAATAAACAAACACTGAGAAAACTCAAAAAGGAATTTGGATAAATAAAGGTTGATATCAAAATCTTAGATCATATGCCATAAACTTAGAAAGGTTTAGGATACAAATAACAGAAACAAGATCTTGGTCCTAAGACAATGAGGAATATAAGACTTCATAGTTATCACTGAGACATGATAATAGGTGAGCCTTTCTATACCATATATCTAAATGACTCTACCTATTCAAAAGATGCAAAAGGTAGAGAAACAAAGAGAAATTCTATTCTAGATCTCATTCTCATTAATAGAGAAAAATAGTTTTCTGGGGGAGAAAATGATCAAAGCTCTGGGAGCAACTGATCACTTCTTCCTTTTATTTTTTATTATAAAGAAGAAGAAACCCTAACAAAATTTAACAGGCATCCGATATTTCGGAAAAGTTAATTATATCAAGTTCAGAGGAAATATCAGTAGCAACTCATGGACTAAAATGCTACAGGGAAAGTCAGCAAAGAAGAAAAGCATATAAAGAGATATTATTGCACATTAAGAATCATTGAATATGAAGAATTCAGTAAGTAAAGATGATTATATAAACAGATGTAGAATGAAATAAGCAAAATAAGGAAAGCAAAAATACAATGACTGCAGCAATTAAAATGGAAACAGCAATAAAATTTAAGTTGAATATTGTATAATTATAATAACCCAGCTTGGACAAAGAGAAGAGATGAAAAATTCACCTTCCAGCCTTCACTTGGAGAGGTGGGGAACTGAACATAGAATGTTGTACATGTTGTCAAACATAGTTGATTTGAGTTTTTGATTTTACTAAACTCTTTTTTTTCATTTTGTAATCTTTGTTACAAGAGATTTCTGGACATAGGAGAATAAGGGGCTGTGTTATGATGGTAAAATAATAGGTATCAATGACCAGCCAAAGAGATAGGAGTAGAATTAATTATCTTAGTGAAATACTTGAAAGAAAAACTTGTCAAGGCTAGAACACTTTAAGCAAAGATTATTTTAAGATAAATCACTCTTTAAATCTTTATATCTCTAAACACGGGATTCATATAGCCACCAGCAATGAGTAAAGTACATATTAAATATCAACTTCAGCCAGTCAGTATTTCATGACAAAACAGTGAAGAAGGTCTAAAGCATAATTCAGATTGAGAAAGGTAAATCTCTTATGAATTGTGATGTCTTCTGGATGCTCCTGTTTGTGCATGACATTTTATTAATTGCATCAAGCCTCAAGACATTATGTAGTGTTTCAGAAGAGATTTGTAATCAAATAAAGGAAGTTGGCTTTCCCAACCACAAAAGAAAGATGAAGTCAATGAACATTATTGGCCAGACTTTAACATATATCTGAATAGATTAAAAAACAACAACAACTTGTCCAAGAGTAAATATATCTAAGACAGATAGTAGAGATGGACAGTTAACAAGGATTAGAGTTGAAAGGTCTCCATAGTCAAAATGGGTAGCCCTTTTTACCTCTGTCAGAAAAATTATGACAACCATATCCCTTTCAGTTTATATTAGCCAGTAGAGAAATGATTCTTACTTTAAACCAGTGCTTGGCATAAAGCACTTGAGCAAATTGAAGGATTTGGTGCTTAGGTTGCTATAGAATAAAATTTTAGTTGAAATTTTTCTCTAATAGTCCAACAACATTATTGTACTGGCCTTATCCATGAGACATATAATATTGGGTAAACAGACTGGGATATAAAGGTGGCAAAATGGATAGAATGATGGACTTGGAGTCAGGAAGACCTGGGTTCAAATCTTGCCACAAGTGCTTATTATCTGCTGTCATTCTGGTAAATAAATAAACCTCTTAAACTTAGTTTTCCTGTTTGTGAAATGTGAATAATATTTGATTTGCAATGTTGTAAAGTTCAAATAAAGTTATGTATAGATAGAAGATAGATAGTTGTATGCGGATGTGGGAGGTATATCATCAAATAATGTATGTGTGACTATGTATTTTTATATTTTTATTTGACTATTTTACTCATGATTATCTTACCCTCATATCTGCTTTCTATTTAAGAAAAGAAATTGAGACAATTTTATATAGCTGTAATGATTAACTGAAAGGCTACATTTTCATCATTTTGATAAACTAAACCTGGTAAAGAATAATGAATTTTTTCTGGCCACTTGTGTACCTATTATCATATACCTAAGTTCCTTAATTGCTGACTGTTTTGTTCTTTTTCCATTATTTGAATTGTGTCTGACTCTTCATGACCCTATTTGGAGTTTTCTTGGACAAAGATATTGGAGTAGTTTTTTACTTCTTTCTCTATCTCAGTATACAGATGAGGAACTGAGGCAAAAAGGGTTAAGTGACTTTCCCAGGGTCAGATGGTAAGTGTCAATGTCCAAATTTGAATTAAGGAAGATGAGTCTACCTGACTCCAATCCTGACACTATGCCACCTACCTGCTCTAGCTGGCTTAGTATACATGTTTACAATAATGACTAAAGTAAAAGTTCACAAAATTCCATTATGGAGATACAGCTGTCAGGTATGAACTAGGCCTTTGTATTAAGAAAATTATAACAATAAACATAAAATCTATATGCAATGAAGAAAAATATTAATAGCATTTTGTGTTTTAAAGATGCATGGTAGATACAATTTAAAAAAAATTAACATTATTCTAATATCCAAGTGTTTTCTAGATTAGAGTTAGAGATGGACAAACTAACAATGCCTCCTTCCTCAACCTTTCTTGCTTATGTTTCTCTAACCAAAGAGTTTATGTAAATCTCAAAAAAAAGAAATAATATAACATTTTAAAAATATGTGTATATGTCTTAATAGAGATTTGCTAACCTTAATATTTATATGAATTCTAGCTATTAAAGACAGAGAAAATAATATATAGTATGAATCTCTTGCAACTTACAACTTGATTTTATTTAAATCTCTAAATGCCATAATGATGAATATGTTCTTGTTATAGTATACATATCCTTAGGATGGATTAAATTTTACCTTACTGCTAAAATAGACTCGAATTAATCACAAGGGAAAATACTGAAACACTTTAGTAAATAGATTACTCTATTACTGATGATCAACATGGGGACTACTGAAAACTAGCCCTTTAATATTGAATTCATTTATCACACTTTAGATGAAGTTTTCCTTCCATAGAGTTTGAGCCAAAAAGAGGTTAGGTTAAATATACCACTAAACTTTTCTCTTTCTATTTATTTATCCTTATCTTTAATGGTGGGGTAAAAGGAGAAGGCAGATTTTCACTGATTGAAAAAAAAATTAATTTAAAAAGAGAAACAGTTCATCTGGGGAAAAAATTTAAAATAAGCCTTTCCCCTTTTCAAAAAACAAACACACACAAACATACGCACGCATGCACCACCCCACAGCCAATATTGTATATTATAAAATGTCTACCATTTCCAGGACAAAAAAGCTATTATTCCTGTTGAATAGTTATCTGGAAGGAATTGTGAATAGTTTGACTGGGAACATGATATGTATTGTGTGAACCAATCAATTTCACTTGCAGCTATGTACCTTAAGTTATCACTTTCTATATCAATACCCACCAATGAATTTAAGAAGATATTAAGTAGTTATCATTGGTATACAAAATGTCTATAATGATTGATGTAAAAATTCTTACCATTGATAATAATAATATTCTTCATAATGAAACAATTGCATTTCAAAGTAATATATATGTGTGTATACATATATTCATTTTTCTGGTGCTCTGAGTGAGATGAGATCTTATTACTATCTTATGATAGAATATTTTAGTTTGGGAAAGAAGATTGGCTGTTGAAAATTCCATGTTAGGGAATTTTTAAATGATTCTAACAATAATCATATTGTTCTAAAACTATAGCATGATTGATATCCTAGGAACCTCAATAGCACCTGAGTGTTCTTACTGCCTAGAAGAAGTAAGTGAAATTTAATTGGGCACTTTATGATAAAACCAGTCTTGAAGTTTCTCTCTAGAAGTTACATAAAGGCTCAGAAAAAAAGACCAACAGTTTGTATAATTTTAAAAAGTGACTGTGGCAAGAGTCAATTGAATCAGCTCCATGTGTATTCTAAAGAATACATCATTTTTACCCTAGGAAACTACATGAGAACCCTCTTCTCATTAATGAGCAGGATTGTCTCAAAGGCTCAGACACTTGGCATGAAGAGATGTTATGAGATCCAGGATTGTTTGAATGGCCAGCTGTTGTTCTTATATGAAGACCTGACTCGTCAGTGTTGGCTTGACAGTTCAAAGAACCAAGAATTCTTTCTGATCCATGCCCATGGCGACTAGATCAAAAAGGGATCAGGTTCTCTGACCTGGAAACAGTAAGAACTGAATTCAAATCCAAACTCAGATACTTTCTAGCTCTATAACACTGGGCAAGTTATTTAACCTCTGTCTTGATTAAGTTTACATAATTATAAAATGAAGACCATAATCAGGCTACTTCCTAGGATTATTGTGAAGATCATATGGCATAAAATTGTAAAGCACTTAGCACAGTGCCAAGAATATTGTAGGTATTTAATAAATGCTTATTTCTTTCCTTCTCTCCTTTCCTCCTTTCATGGAAGTAAATAGACCTGAAAGTTCTCACTTACAGAGTGAAATGACTCAAAATGTACTTTCCATGCCTATAAAAATCCCAAGAAAACAGTATGGACTCTGATTCAATGACCCTTAGAAAGATCTACGTGGGGCTGAATAGTTCACCGTATGTATAAGATTTTTAACTCCCATGGGAAACTAGTTGCTTCATTGTAATTACTATTGGAATAACAACCAATATTTCCTATAAAAGAAAGAATTCGTGAATTCTCTGATCTTTATAAGCATCTAGTTACAATGTGTATAAAAATTTAAAATGATAAATTGATATGCATGTTAAAATTTGGTGGACAGAACAAAGAATAGTCTCCAGATGAAAACTATAAATAAATTGGAAGATTTAGAATTTCTGCTCTGCAATAGCTATGGCTAGAAGAAGCAGATGATCTACTGATCAATAAACATTTATCAAGTGCCTGTTATGTTTAGGCCCTGTACTAAGTAAGCATAGAAACAAAAAAAGAAGCAAAAGATAGTCCCTGCCCTCAAGGAATTTTGCAATCCAATGGGGGAGACAAATATCTCTCTCTCTCTCTCTCTCTCTCTCTCTCTCTCTCTCTCTCTCTCTCTCTCTCTCTCTCTCTCTCTCTCTTTTTTTTTCTCTGCTTTCCTCCCTCCCTCCTTCCCTCCCTTTTTTCCTACCTCCACCTTCCTAAAAACATTTACCTTCTAATCTTGGAATCAATACTTATTATCAATTCTAAAATAGAAAGACAGTAAGGTTGAGCATTTGGGGTTTAGTGATTTGTCCATGGTCATGCAGATATATCTTCTGGGGGCAGCTAGATGGCTCAGTGGACAGAGTACCAGACCTGGAGATGGAGGGGAGGTCCTGGGTTCACATCTGGCCTCAGATACTTCCTAGTTGTGTGGTTCTGGGCAAATCACTTAACTCCAATTCTTAGCCCTTAATGCTCTTCTGCCTTGGAACCAATACTTAGCATCAATTCTAAGACAGAAGATAAGGGTTTAAAACACAAAATAACACAAATGTATTTTCTGCTAGAGCAAAGCATAACATGGTTCTGCAGGGCANCTCTCTCTCTCTCTCTCTCTCTTTTTTCTCTGTCATATATATGCATATATATACACAAAAATGATATGTAGGCTAAATAGGAAGTAATTAAAGGAGGGAAAGAACTATAATTAAGTGGAATTAAAAAGGTTTCCTGTAGAAAGTGAAAATTATAATTGGAACTTAAAGGAAGTGAGAAGATTCAAAAGTCAGAGTGAAGGAGGGAGAGTTTTCCAGGCATGGGTCACTGTCCGAAAGAATGCTCAGAAGAAGACATAGAGCATCTTATTCAAGGAATAGCCAAGAGACCAAAGTCACTGGAATGAAGAGTTTGCATTGGGGAAGGTAAGGTTTGAGAAGATTTGTAAAAATGGGAGGGAGCTAGCTGTTGAAGGGATTTTGAATGTCAAATAGAGTACTTCGAATTTGTTCCTGGAAGCAATAGGAAGTCACTGGAGTTTAATGAATAAACAAGTGACATGATCAGACCTGTGGTAAGAAAATTACATTAGTGGTTGAATGGAGAATGAATTGAAATGGAGAGAAAATTGAGACAGACTATTAGCAGCAGGCAGATCCACTAGCAGGCTTTTGTAGTAAACAAACTGTGAGATGATCAGGGCTTGCAATGGAGTGGTGGCATATTCAAGAGATGTTGCAAAGATAAAATTAGCAAGCCTTGACAATAGCTTGGATATGGTGGGTTAAAAAATGTAAAAAAATCCAAGATGACTCCTAGGCTAGGACTAGAAGGATGCTCTTGCTTTCGACATTAATAGAGAAGGTAGGTGGGAGAAAGAGTTTTTTGGGAAAGATATTAATTTCTGTTTTGACTATATTGAATTAAAATCTCTACTGCACATCAATTTTCAGATATCTAAAGGGCAGTTGAAAAATGCAAGATTGAAAGTCAGCAGAAAAATTACAATAGAAAAGGTATAAAAAAGAAGAAAGCACTAAACTGCTCTGGAAAGAGAGAGACAGAGAGACAGAGAGAAGGATGGAGGAAGAAGGAAGGGAGGAAGAAGAAAAGAGCATTCTCTCTTTAACTGCATCATCATCCATGACCCATACACTAATCATACTCCCAGAGAACACTTTAAAAAGAACTATTCTTGGACTTAGGCTGTTTGACATTTTTATCAATCACTCGGATAAGGGTTTTGAGAGCATACTAGTCAAATATTTAAATAACAAAAGTTAGGAGTGATAGTCAATGCAATTGGTGACAGGTTCCAGAAATGTTTTAACAGGCTAGCTGCTAGAGCATTGGGCTGAATCAAGTTAGAGGAAATTCAATAAAGATAAATCTAAAGTTTTACAGTTGGGTACAAGTCATGAACTTCAGGAGTACCAGATGATGCCCAGAGATATAATGTCTTCTTTTCCAAAGACACATAGTTAGTAGGGCTAAGGTTGGGGAGGGAAGCCAAACTATTTATTTAGATCCTCTGGCTTCAGGTTCAGTACTCTTTCCAACTGCACCACATGGGTGTTCTTTTATTATCGCCTTATTTAATTTATGTATCATGTGGATGAATTCCATGTGAACTGGAACAACCTCCAGGAACTGATGCAGAGTGAAAGGAGCAGAACCAGGAGAACCATATACACAGAGACGGATACACTGTAGCATAATCAAATGTAACGGACTTCTCTATTAGCAGCAAAAGGATCTAGGACAATCCTGAGGGACTTATGAGAAAACATTATTCACATCCAGAGAAAGAACTGTGGAAGTAGAAACACAGAAGAAAAACAACTACTTGATCACATGATTGAGGATATAGACTCTAAGAGATCACCCTAATGCAAATATTAATAATATGGAAATAGGTCTTGATCAATGACACCTGTAAAACCCAGCTGAATTGTTCATTGGCTACAGGGAGGTGGGGAGGAGAGGAGGGAAAGAACATGAATCATGTAACCATGGAAAAATATTCTAAATTAATTAATTAAATAAAATGTTCAAAAAATAAAAATTTATGTATCATAGAGGATTGTGTGGTTAGCCATTTTATTTATTATTCATAATGCCATGATTATTATCTTTATCAGAGAAAATAGAAATAAGATTTCTATAGCTCTGCTTTCTTTTTATAATACTCTTCATCTTGAATTATTTATTCTTCCATATGTCCAACCATGGAAAAAAGTGTTAAGATTTTTTAAAGATTTTAAGAATGAAGTTTCTAAGATATTGAACAAATATGTTGGAGGGAACTTTATTTCTATCATATATAGATTCAAAATTGCCCCCAAAGCATCTTTCAACTTGCCTTTTACATGGATACACTTCTCACCAATATACCACCAAAACTCCTCATGTCTAACAAATATAGCCATGAAAAACAAATATACAATTGGCCCATTCTGAAAATATATGTCTCATTCTATATCTAACCCATTACCTTTTAACCAAGGGGTATAAAATATCATCAGTCTTCTAAAGCCATTCATTAATCATCATTTGTAATTTTTCAAAGTTTTATATTTTTATATTATTGCAGTTATATAAATTATTTTCCTAGTTCTGCTCATTTACTCTGCATCAGTTCATGTGTGCATTCCCAGGGTTGCCAGAAGCTATTTTTTCTTATAGAAAAAAGTCATGTCTCTATATCATGACTTGTTAGTTCACATATAAATTGATAGGTGGTACAGAGGATAGAGTGCCAGGCATGAAGTCAGGAAGATGAATCCTACTGAGTTCAAATTGGTCTCAGACATTGGGTAGTCACATTGCTTTTGGCCTCAGTTCTTCATGTATAAAATGACCTGGAGAAGGAAATGGCAAGCTACTCTAACATTTTTACCTTCTGTAAAAACTAGTCTGTGGGAACAAATGTTCTGCTACACTGACTAATGCCTCTACAAGACATTCAAAGTCAATGAATCTAAAGACATGCCAATTTTGGTCCAAGATCCTGTATAGGAATATTTACAGATTTTTATAAACAAACAAACAAAAAGGAACAAAGCTACTTGCTTATGTTTAAAGCGAGTGATTATGTCAAAAATAATGGGAAAGATCAGGGCAAAGAAAACAGGAAAAACTGAAAAAAGACTCTGCAACCTCATTCTGTTCTGTTGTTTTTTTTGTGGTTTCTTTGAAGTTTTCTTGGTCGAGATTGATTTCTTTGAGCCCCTGTGAAAGTGTCAACAGGTTTCACAAGGACAGAAAAATGTGGGTAAAAGAAAAATAGCCATTCTAAAATACTTATATGATTAATGTGATTATATATTCTAAATCATTATATGTGATTAAAGTGCTTACAATTAGATTCTAAATATCTAATGGCAACTCAGCTATTCAATTTACTGATATCTGAAATTATCTCTTAATACAATATCAGATTAATAAATCAATAATTTCAACTTAATAAAAATAATAATCTGTAATCAATAATCAAAGTTATCACATGAAAATCTCAAATAGGGTTATAGAGTCAGATACAACTGAAAGAACTAAACAACAAAACATAAATTGATAACCTCCATTTTGTTTCCAGTCCTTTGAAATAGCAAAAAATGCTATTATATAATGACTGATATTCTTGAAAGACAATTTTTTTTACTTTAATTTAATTCACTAATCAACCACTCAAGTCAATCTGAAAGGACCAGTAGACCTACTCCACAACCATAATGGGTGAACAAGAGATCAAGTTGGGTCAAAGAGCAGGGCAAAAGATAGAGAGTGGCAAAAGAAAGTGCAACAGAAGAGAGTGATAAAAGATAGAGAATTCCTCATATTTAGGACAATATATACCCCTGACTGGTAAATAGCCACTTAGGAGGTAAACTTTGATACTTCAACTCCTTTCTCATTACTTCATCACAGGAAGAGGTAGGGCTCAGGAGGGTACCAACATGCCCTATCCTCCCCACCATATGGTCAGGCCACCACATTTTCCAATATGGTGGCTAGAATTTACTGATTTCATTTAATTCTTCAATTGGGTCAAGTAGTTGCTCAGCCCTGCCCTTAATCTCTTCATTCTTAACAAAGATCTTAACCCAACCGAATTTCTTAGTGTGAGGGAAGAAACTATTTTAACCTTACCTTAGAATCAGATGGTTTCATCCTGACTGAGTGGAAGAAAAGGGGTGAAACAATTTCAGAAGAGATATCACAATTCAATATTAATTTTCCACAATAAATGGATTCTTATATAGCACTCTATAGGGATTAATGTATTTTTCAGTCCAGCTACAGCTGATGCTATTACGGGGAAATACTTCCTCAGACACATTTCCTGAATTTTATGCATGTTTAAAGACAAAAGGCAAGGGGCATCACAATTTCTCTTACAAATCCCTCATTTTTCCTATGCATAGATTTCCACAGTGAGAGCACAGATAAGCACTGGCTCTCTTATACCCTCCCCACCAATCCTTGCTTCACCAGGATAATAATTTTCCAAACACACTGGAAAAGTCTCCAAGGAATTTCATTTTTAAGAGAATATATACTAGATTAATATGATCCTTGTACAAAAGAGCTGTTCTATCTTTTTCTTTTACCCACCTTTAGAGAAAGAAGTGGGACGACATGGTTGAACTTCAAGAAGTAGGATTTCTGCTTCCAAGCAAAATGATGTAAGCAGGTAGAAGTGCCAAGATGTGATGCTTGCTCAAGAATTGAAGTGTATGGGGTGAATTCCAAATAGTTGTAATATCATCTAACTATAACCCTGCCTTTCCATTCTTTCTCAGACAACCTAGAGAGTTTCCTGGTTAATCCAAAATTATTTTTAAAGGTCCATCATTGATGGAATCATACAAATGCAGTACATTGAAGTAATGAGATTTTGAATAAATGTTTTCTAAACATAGCTCATTTTGTGAACTATATGCTAAGCCAATTCACATGCTGTTTCTAAGTGTCTTGGTTTTCATCCACCTGAAAAAAAAGAAATGGAAACATCCCAATTTTCTTTCTGCCTCTCATAAATCTTCTGATACTTCTGATGCTCATATTTTGATACTTATGAAATTGAAGAATAAATAAATGAGTTACGGTGAATGTCAAAGTGGTACTTTGTTGCCACTTGTTCCTGGTGGGGGCTTGAATTGAGTAGTAATAAATATTCAATAATAGCCCCAAACAAGAAACACTACAGTAGGAAATATGAAGCAGAGTGAATTTAGATTAATGTAAGTGGATTTGTTTTAGAGGAAGATATAATCAAATTTTATTTTAAAGAAAAAAGACATAAAGAATGAGGAAAACAATAAGTCATAGACATAATAGCAGGGCAAAAATCTTGGAAATAAGAAAACTGGGAATACGTATTATAATACATCTAAAAAAAAGCCTGATAAAGGTAAAAATAGAAACTTACATTGTTATCTCTACTGATACAATATGAAGTGGGGCAGGACAACTAGGTGGTTCAGTGGATAGAGTGCCAGAGTTGGATTCAGGAAGACCTAAGTTAAAAATCAGATCTCAGATACTCAATAGCTTAGCAGTGTGACTCTGGAAAAGTCATTTAATTCTGTTTCTCTCACTTCTTCATTTGTTAAAATGATCTGGCAAAAAAAAAATATCAAACCATTCCGATATCTTTACCATGAACACCACAATGTAGTTATGAAGAGTTGGACATAACCGAAACAAATGAACAAGGATAACAATAAAATATAGTGTGCTGATCATATAGTGGACAGAACTCTGGACTTGCATTTAGAGAGGCATGTGTTTGAGCCACAAGACCACCAACTACTACTTGTGTAAATTGAAAAAAAATTACTTAAGCTAGCTAAGACTTAGTTTCTTAATCTGCAAAATGGTGAAAATAAAAATTGCTCTACTTATCTCATGAGATTTTATACATACAAATAATATGTGATCATATATGCAAAATATACATATATAAAACACTTTGTAACCTTAAATATGAAAGCATTACATATGAATATAATATATTCTTATTTTTCTCTGTACATAGACAGCTCCCAGAATGTAAGAAATCTGTAAGTCACAGATGCTGTTGATTTTGTAACTTAAGCAAACTCTTCCTTAATTGCAACACATCTCATTTGTTAATCTCAAAAAAATGATAAACCGGTGGTAATGTCCATTAAAAAATAACTAACTACAGCTTCCTATATTTTTATTTTCCTAGGCTTTTCAGTATAGGGCCACCACTGAAATAGAAAATTCCTTTCTGTCTTCTTTTAGTCTATCTGAGTATAAGAATTTTAAAAAGTGACAGAACCACAAATTATGTAAGGATCCTTAAAGCTAGGATGAACCAAATTTAAAAGTAACCTAGATCCTAATGGTGAGGACTGCTTCTTGCTCTACTCCAGTGGTTCCCAAACTTTTTTTGGCCTACCGCCCCCTTTCCAGAAAAAATATTACTTAGCGCCCCTGAAAATTAATTTTTTTTTAAATTTTAATAGCAATTAATAGGAAAGATAAATGCACCTGTGGCCAGCACAGCTCCCCTGGATTGCTGCAGCACCCACCAGGGAGCCTACTTTGGGAATCACTGGTCTACTCTAAGTTTCCTCATTCTCTGAAGCTCTAAACTAGAGCTTTAAGAAGTTGTTTTGCTATGCCTGGGTTTGGAATACTTCTTCTTTTATCTCCCTATTGTTTTCTGGAGATGATGCTTTGACTAAACTGACAAAGGCCTCTGAAAGAATATGTTCACTGTCTATATATGCACTATCTTTATAAAGACAACATATCTAAGGCACAGAATATCTTCTTTTATGGAACCTAAGATCTGTCTTTGCAGGTATTACATTGGATTTACTAATTCAGTGACATAGAAGTGATGTTTCTATCCCCTCAGATTTCATATGCTAGTCACAATTGCTTTCCATTATAGGATTTTAACAATCAATATCCATAAAATGTTCACTTAATATATAAAGCAGAAACAAAGTCTTGTATCCTATTTTACATGTCATTGTAGTCATAGATCCTATTAATAGATACTGCCTTAGTAAGAAAGAGGATCTATATTTACTTTCCCCATATGGTCAAAGTAAAATATATTAGCATACTTTGAAATATATTAATAGTATATTGTAATTTTCACTAAATTAAGCTGGAATAGAGCAACAGGATGGAACTAGAGCAATCATTTCTGTACAAAGAACAAATGTTACTTCTTTTACATATGTATGATGGTATGATCTAGTTTCAAGAGACTGAGATCTCTAACATTTTCTTTTGAAATGAGGACATAATACATTTCTGTAATATTGATCTGAGCTGATATAAAAGATTATTATTTAGAAGAAATAGTTATGTATTTATATACTTCAACAATACTTATCACTGGAATTAGAAATTCAAATACAAGTATTAGATTAAATCATAAATATGTCTTGTTATAACTTGAAGTCATGGTTTGTAATACTGTCAAAGAGACTAGTTGAAGAATTTAGGTTTTAATTTATCTCATTAAGATTTTGTGTATCTTGAAGAAAAACAAAATAACATATTTAGTCTTCTGTCTTGATTTCCACTATGCTTATCTTTTAAGTAGACCATTTGCGTAGCCTAAATGTTACCTCTTGCAGAAAGCCTTCCTTGCTCTTCCCTCTTCCATCATTTCCCAAATAAAAGTGATATTTTTTGCTTGGATTCTGTTTTTTATCTCCATTGTTTATTTACATGTCATTAAACACACAGGTCTATTATTCAATCAGTATAGGAAACCTTGTTATGAGAATTCCTTCCTTGGTGTAAGAGCAGTGAAGATCACAACCCAATAAGGGTCTGGTATTTATGTCCTAGGTCAGGGTTGTATGAGGTGTTCAGGAAGGACCTTTTCAAGGCTCCTCATATATCTTTAGGGTCTACCTTTCACCCAACTCTTACCTGTAGGTCCAAGAAGCAGTAGCATCTGATAATGGCCACATCCCAGTAAAAACCATTTCAGAAGACAGGCTAAATCAGGTTGAGGTTAACCAAAAATGCTCAAGTCCTTCAATGCGTTAGTTCTACTCCAAGCATATGAAGACTTGGTTACACATCAAAGAAGCCAACATCATCCATTGCATCCTTAGCCATCTCTAGTCATCCTGACTTTTTTCTTGACACTAGACTTCAATGACTTTAGAAGAGAGAGTTTTGTTTGATCAAATAATTCAAATTATATTAGATCCAGTGCAGAATAGACATATAGGGGATGTGTATACCCTGTCAATAAAAAAAATCAACTGTTAAGGTATATGATAGATGTGGCACTCTAAAGAATCATTATAACTATGTCACCTTGATTTGTAGTGTATTGAAGAGCACTACAAAGCAATGATTGTGTTTCTGTCACAAATATTCAACTCTGTCCTGTACAGTGTGTAAGAAGTCGTGGATAATTCACAATGAAAGAGCATGGCTATGCTCCCATAGAACTTTATGGAATGTAAAACAAATCTGCCCTCTTCAAAATAGAATTTTGGGCTCAAAAATGACATTTTCCATGAATTTCCATCTCTTGCCATGCCAGTAATAGGGCACATTGTTTTTTGCCTTCCTATGTCTTTGTTCTTATGCAGTAATTATAGTACTTATATGCATATGATACAATCAATATTTCTCTGTCTCAGTCCTTCTGTCAAGTTTTAGATTGATTGTCATGAAAGGAGACTTAAGGTGCCAAAGATTCTAAGAGGTATTTCTTTCCAATTCAGGAAGAAAGAAATTGATCATGGCCTCAAGAATTGAAGGACTTTTCATGTAGACAAGTTTATTTTAAAATGCTTATATGAGAGAAGAGGTAGTGAGGCTTTCCCCAGTCTCAAGGTACAGTAGCAACAGGAGTAGTGCAGTAGTGGCATCAACAGGGGTACCAACATTAGTGATTGTTCTCCTCTAACCTTATTTGGGGTAGGTGTTAATATTATTTATTCCCATTTTACAGTTGAGGAAACTGGAGCAAGAAGAGGATAAGTGACAATTAGTAAGTATTTGAGGTTGTGTTTAAACTTAGATCTTCCTGATTTCAGATCTGGCATTCTAGGTGTACTGCACTACTTAAATGTCTAAAAACTTGAAGGACTGATGATTTCATCAGTACGGAGAGTACTTGGCACAGGACTTTCTGCACAAAGTCATTACTGTGTGTGAATATATATGTGCACATATATGCACATACACGCATATCTATGTCTGTATTTCTATCTAATCTAGCTATCTATCATCTATCTATTGATCTATCAGTCTATTGCTCTATCATCAACCTGAATAAAACAAAACTACCAAATTAATAATAAAAAAGGTCTTTAATCAAGGCAAAAAAATATTATAAACGGGGGTCCCTCACAGCAATGGAGCAGGGGTTATATATGAGGAACAACTGGAACATGGTTTAAATAAAATTTCAGATCCACAGCCTGGAGAAGAGATTACATACATGGTTTTATATAACAATCAAAAGTCAAAAGACTGGGAAGGATATAAATAGTCAAAGGGTGGGGAGGAAGGAGAGTGGTTTGATCCACTCTCAGGTAATTGTGGTCCTAGAGACCCGGCAAAATCAACTGATGCTCAGTCACTACATTCGACAACACACACATACATGCCCATATAAAATAAAATAGAATAGAATAGAACATAACATAACATGATATGATATAATACAGTACAATATAATATAGTGGTACAATATAGTATAGTATATATAGTATAATATAATATAGTGACAGACCATGGGACCAAAATCCCCCTTCCCAGCAATCCCTAAAGAAACTAACAGGCCCTTCCCCAGCACCTGCCAGTCCCAATACCTGCCCGGTAGGACATCAAGACTCTTCATTCCTTAGTCTATCCTGCATGGCTAACATGAAGCCTGGGAACTTCTACCCACTCCCGGAGACCAAGACTTCCCACCCTCAGGGCCACCCAATGAATTGTGTCCAAGAAGCTCACCTGAACCAACAGAGGCAATGCAGGTTGCCTCATCCCTGACAACAATCCTGAAAGAGATTTAATCCATCTCTACTCAGGTGGAGACTCAGCAGCCATCTTTGCTGGTGCTGATCTCCCCTACCCTAGCCCTTTACCCCTCTCCCCTAATCAGATGGGAGTCTATAGTCACCTCTCCTGGCTTCAGGCCTCTCCCTCTCTCACTGTTCCTTCCCTTCCTTCCTCCCTTGCCACTCCTTGCCTCCAATAAAGCTTTGCTATTCCACCTCACTATAGTCTCATTAGTCTCTTAGTCAGACTCTCCTCAGTCAGGACTGACATATAGTATATTACAATATGATATATGATGATATAATATAGTATGATATATGATAAAATGTGATAAGATATGACAATGTAATATATTAATATATTATATAATTAATATAAAATAATCTAAATATAACTATTACATATATACATTTTATATGTGTGAATGTATACAACATAATATATGCACATGTATTTATAATAAACATTTATACATCATATAAAATAAATGATATATAAAACATACATATGATATATATGATACATTATATATGGTATATGTGCATATACTTATATATGCTATATGTGCATATAATTAAGCATACATGGTATAGTGTATATCTAACATGTGTAAGTGGCATAGTATATTCATTACTATATCATACCATATGTGAATTTTCTAAGTGCCTTATTATATTTTCTAAAGCTATATATAATATATATCTATTATATATGATATATTCTATAGTTAATAGATATGCTCCAGAATATTTCCTGAGACTCGAAGAGATTCAGTGTCTAGCCTAGCATAATACAACTAGTAAATGTCATAGAAGAGATTTGAATCTAGGTTACCTTGACTCCAACCCCAGCATTCCATCCATTCCAAATTACCTCTACAGTATATACATTTTGTCAAATCAATATCCAAAATCCACTCACAGAGATCAATTACTGGGGAAAGAGCTCATGCTACTTAAGGCCTATTTGTATAAGTATGACAACATTAGATTGAGTTTAATGTGGTAAACGGATGTCTGCTACTTCAGTAAGACAACCTCCAAAGGAGAATATTTGAGATGAAGTCTTGCTAAGGTTCTGAAGCTATTTTCAGAGCCTTGATGAATGGAAATGTTGATTGCTATCCAAATACTAGATTAAGTCCTTTAGGAACAGAGATGAGTCAGGATTGAAATAATAAGCATAATAATAATGCTTAGCACTTTTCATCTCCAAAGCATTTTATAAACATTATCTAATTAATCCTCATATCATCCCCATGAGTCAAATGAATATCAACGTCATTTTACTGACAGGAAAGCTGTGGGGTATAATGTTAAAATGCTACATCAAGAAGCACAAGTGTTGCTTTGGGTGGCAGTGCTGACCCAAATTTCATACTTTAAAACATTGCTAGACTATATTTTTATTTTTCTAAACATTATTTTTTTAAAAATACTAAAAAAATATGTACTAAAAATAAATATGACAAGTATCCAACATTTATGTTTAATATCTTCTAACAATTATATTTAACACATCTAAGACGTTTTTAGTTATATAAACTATTTAGTAAAATCACATTAAAGGTGCTGTTGCCAGTAAAATGTCTACATATTCGTAGGGAAGAAAGCTTGAGAATATATTGCCACATTGATATGTCCATGAATTCTTAGATGAAATGATAGGTTGGGGAAGTATTTTAGTTTATTGGTTATGTCCTTTCAGCAGAGTGGCCCAAATGGGGCCAATGACTTATAACCTAATGACGGGTGGCAGATCACATCCTTTCTGAAAGAAAAGTGTCTGGTTCTATGAATCTTTCAAATTATCTCTAATTTCACTAGTAGTTAGTAGTGAAAAGCTAGGGGTGGGCCCACCTGGAAATATAGTCCAAGAAGTAGAAAGTAACTTAATCAGATGGGATTAAAGGAAGCTAGATTTAGGGCTACCTAGCCCGGATTAATCAATAGACTGTACACCTGAAGACATAGTTGAAAGTGGCAGCAACCCATAGAACCATGAAGCAGGAAGATAAATCATACATCATCTAATACAGTTTCCTCATATCCTAGATAAAGAAACTGAAGCCAAGAAAAGAAAAATGATTCATCCAAATGTCATAGTCAGCTACTGTTATGACTGTCAGCCACAGATATGGCAAAAATTAAAGTGAAATAGCAAGCACAGGAGTTGGACATTCCCTAAATTGGAAGCCTTTTTTCAAATTTAATCATCTTTTTATTTTTTTGTAAATTAGTGGTTTGGTCCGTCTGTCCTTCTGTCCATCCGTCCTTCTTTCCTTCCTACCCATTATTGTTTCTTCAGTGAAGCCTTAGAAGTCTAAGATAAAGATTTATATGTAAAACTGCTTATTTTTGCCAAGATATATCTTCTGGCACTCTGTAACTTATTTCTCTTGGATAATGTGTTGGATAAGATCCAAGACAGAACCATCTTAAAACAAATACCATTCTTTAGCAAATGTGTAAAGTATATTCTGCATGCTATACACCATATCCTTTTTTTGAGGATGAGGAGGAATCTTAAAGAAGTTCATTAGTTCTACCTGTTTCTTGCCATCAGACAAATTGTTTCTTCTTATTGTAATACTACAGTAAACCCACTAAGGCTTGAATATATGGCTCGGAAATAAAGAATAAAGGGAGGAGGAGCAAGAAGCTCCAGTATTATACATGTCAATATAGGGATATGCCAGAGCCAACTCTAGTTGGCTTAGGAGAGTTAATTGTTATATTTCTAGCGCCAACACATAAATCTTAGAAATCAGCAAAGGTTATAACTCAGAAAGTAATTTATTGTTTTGTTGATTGGCTAAAGAAATGGGGGAAAAAAGCCAATAATGCAGATTTTTTTTTTAAACCCTTACCTTCCATCTTGGAATCAATACTGTGTATTGGCTCCAAGGCAGAAGAGTGGTAAGGGTAGGCAATGGGGATCAAGTGACTTGCCCAGGGTCACACAGCTGGGAAGTGTCTGAGGCCAGATTTGAACCCAGGACCTCCCGTCTCTATGCCTGACTCTCAATCCACTGAGCTACCCAGCTGCCCGCAATAATGCAGATTTAACTTAAAATTGCTATATTTTTTTTCCCCAGAGAACTGGTTGAAAAACATTTATCAGCTCACTACTACTTCAGTACCTCCAAACATCTGCCGTTTTAATTACTATATTACCTATAATTATGCATGTTGTAAACCCTTCACATTTTTAAAAGGTTCTATGCACTGTTATGCACCCCTTAGAACCCCTAAAACTAAAATATTTTTCATCTGTTGTTCAAATGTCAGGTGATCAGTATCTTAAACTAAACATTATTGGTTCTTCATTATCAGTCATAGATGATTCTTACCTTGAAATAAAAATCACTTTTCTCTTTGGTAAGTTGGATTCCTCAAAGCTTATGTTAAAACCCTTTGCCAACTGAGGATGATTTTTTCCAGTATGAGATAATTTTCACTTCTTTAACAGACTTACTATACATTTATATATTTGTATGGGAGGAGCCAGGGTATCTTCCAGGTAAAAATTGTTCCAAATTTTTAATTGGTACATACTCTAGTTTTAGAAACAAATAAGCAAAAACAAAACAAGAAAAACAACTCTAAAAGATATTAAATAAGGACAGGAACTTGAGAATACCCAAAGGGCCAATAATATTAGCTTGATTTCAATGTCTGGAAAACATCTTCTTAGACAGAGAAGTAATAATAACTCATATGGGAGTACTGTGGAACCTAGAAAGAGTCAGAATTAAAAATCCTGACCCCTGTATGACATTATGGGCCCGACCCTTATATGACATTATGGTGAAATAGAATTATCCACAAGAATCCCAACCTTGCAGACCCCCAGTCTCCAGGGACTGACCTTATCTACCCTGAAGACCTTCCCCTTCTCCCTTCGGTCTCTTCCCCTCAGGAATTCACCTTATCTACCTTAGGACATTCCCCTTATCTACAAGATGTCCTAACCTAAGGACATTCCTCTACCCAGTTCCATTCTGACTACTACTCCATAAAAACTCTAGCCCCGGCGCAGCTCCTGGTCACTCACCAACTTTAGGTGGGAGACCCTAGCTCGAGCTAGACAATAAAGTCCCTTTGCATCTTGCATTGTTGGTTCAAGACTCATTTATTGGGATACTTCTCCGGGCATAACAGTACATGCTTCCTTACTTCAAGCCTGATGTTGGAAAAAAAAAAAAAAAAAAAGACAGCTTGCAAAAAGAAGTGCTGAAGCTAAACTGTCCAAACTCTATATTTTTCTAACTTTGTAGAACTTGCCTGAACTTTTTTCAATGGCATAATCTTCATGATTCCAAACTCCAATTTTACTTTAATGTCAGAAAGAATCAAAAGCTCCTCCCTAGCGCGGGATTGGTCCATTTATAGACCAATCCTACGCCAAGACGTAAGGGGAAGGGAATCCTGGGAGGTGCAGAGAATGCTGGGGGATGAAGTCCCCCGGCATTCAGTTTTTCAAAACACGTCTTACTCTGGAAGATTCTTTCACTGCACTCCTCTTCTTCTATTACTGAGTTCCTTTTGGAACTTCCATTTGAATAAGGATTTAGGGTTGATATCCTTCATTCTTCTCCCAACTTCATTTTTGATTTTCTAGATTTCACCACCAAACCCAGGTAAATACTATCTCCCCCTCCTCTACACCTTCATTTACTTCTTATTTATTGTCTTCTTCAAATAACTCCTTAAGGAAAAGGACTGACCTTTTTGTTTGTTTTTGTTTTTTTTTAAACTCACTTATCACAGTGCCTAGAATATACTAAGCTCCTGTTAATAAATGCTTGTTGGCTTGATTATTTAAAGTTCTGTCATATGAAGTAAGGATTAAGTGTGTTCTGTGTGATCTAAGAAAGTATAACCAAAGGGGGCAGCTGGGTAGCTCAGTGGATTGAGAGCCAGGCCAAGAGAGGGGAGGTCCTAGATTCATATCTGGCCTCAGACACTTCTCAGCTGTGTGACCCTGGGCAAGTCACTTGACCCCCATTGCCTACCCTTACCACTCTTCTGCCTTGGAGCCAATACACAGTATTGACTCCAAGATGGAAAGAAAGGGGAAAGGAAGGAAGGAAGGAAGGAAGGAAGGAAAAGAACGATGACTGTAAGTTGCAAAGAATCAAATTTAGATAGTGTCAGGGGGGAAAAAAACAACTTTCTAACAATTTGTTACCCAAAAGAAGAATGGGAAGTTTCAAGAGAATAAGAATTCTTCTTGATTGGAGATCTTCAAAATGGGCTTCATCACCAAGTTTTAGGTTTTTTATCAGGAAACCTCATGCTTATGTGTTGGAGTAGACAACCCCCAAGAATCTTTTCCACTCTGATTCTGTAATTAATTTCAGATCAGGTGCTAGCTGCATTGGTGGAGAAAGTTTCCACCCTGGAAATCCCCATAAAGATAGGGTCTCATCTACAGGCCACCACCACCCCCAAACTCCCCTCAAAGAAGAGAGAGAAAATTATTAAACTTATCACACAAGGAAAGTCATATGTTAAATAGAAATAGCCTTGAACTAGAAGGCAGAAGACTCCAGCTTCAGTTTCAAGTCTAATGCTCTGTGGCCTTAAGTTACTCTTAGAAGGTAGGTGGTACCATAGATAGACCATTGGAGCTGGAGTCACGAAAACCTGAGTTTAGAAAAAATGGCTATAAGTAAAATAAAAGAGCCTTTCATAAGTACCTTTCATAGTACCTTTCACAAATATAGCCATCAGCCCATCAGCAGCAGTTCAGCCACTTCCCATCTTTGTGACGTTGGGCAAGTTACATAACTTCTATCTGTCTCAGTTTCCTCATCTGTAAAATTAAGATAATAACTATCTACTTCCCAAGGTTGTCATGATTATCAAATAAAATAGTATTTGTAAAGCACTTAGCATAGTGTCTGGCACTTAATAGGTGCTCTATGAATTCTTACTTCCTTCATCTTCTCTTGCTTCAGTTTTCTCCTTTATAAAATGGGATGATGATAATAATAATATCAATTCCCAAAGTTGTTATGAGGATTAAAAGATAATATTTGTAAAGTTCTTAAAAAATTTTAAAGTGCTTTATAAATGTGAATGATTAGATATATTGAACAAATCATTTCATACCTCTGGTCTTTCAGTTTGTAAAAATGGTCTTCCTTTGTAAAAATGAGATTACTGATTTTCATGATATATTTTTAAAGTCCTTTTCAGCCTATGGCTATACTTGTATATAATTATAACTTTACATATTGTCTTTTTTTCAAGGTCTAGTATCACTTTTTTCTAAACCTTTACCTTCAATCTTAGAATCAATACTGTGTATTGGTTACAAGGAAGAAGAGTGGTAAAGACTAGGCATTGGGGGTTAAGGGACTTGTCCAGAGTCACACAGGTAGGAAGTGTCTGATACCAGATTTGAACTTAGGATCTCCCATCTCTAGACCTGACTTTCAATCCACTCAGCCACCCAGCTGACCCCTCTATCATCATTTTGATCTTAACACAACATGTATCTTTTAAACAGGTAAGTATTTTACAATTAAATCAACAGACTTTTCTATGGCAAGATAATCGTACTTTTTACCCACTTAAGAAGTCTGTGGAACATTATTTAATAGGTAGCCACTTCCACTCATGGTGAAATGAAAATCCATTTTCTATACCACATACTGAGTAATTTTCCATTTTCTTCTAAATGCTTACTAAAATGAATATTCATTTCAAATATTATATAGAGGTAGAAGGTGGTAATATAGTGAAAGGGATATGGCCAAAGGGAACTGTCCTTTGTACTTGTCAGGAGAAGCAGACAGCATTAAAGAAACTAAATGTAACTAGAAAATGGGTGCAAAGCTCAAGTCCTGAGCATTGGGGTAAATTACATCTAGCCTTAGATTCATCCAGCTTCCCTCCATGCCTTGGCAAGTATAAGCAAATACTCTGCTGATTTTTTTCTTTAAATAAAAAAGCAATGGTCTTTGGGGTATCTTTTAGAAAAATAAAATATCACTTCTAAATTTGGGGGAGTTTTTAGAGAAAAGTACATGTTAAAAGCACAGTTTTAATGTTAATATTCAGAAGCTTAATGAAGAAGGAAAGAGAAAAAATAGAAAAAATAAAAACTGACCACCATATTTTATATACATTATGTGCTTTAAGTATGCATTTTCCTATTTATTCAAGGGGAAAATTTTCTATTGATGACTGCTCAAATTCTAAATATACACAAAGTTTAAATTTTTGAGTAACTATGTACATTAAATATGTAAGTAGAATTTTGCCTTAAAACATTTTGAAGAGGTCAGTTTTTGAGATAGGGCTTCTGGGTACCCAATAAACTAAGGTAAGTAATACTGCTTGATATCTATAATAAATGGAAAGTGATAGAAAAGAAATAAAACATGCTTCATGAACTCATTAAATTACTAATAAAACATTTTGTTGTTCAATCAGGTCTGACTCTTCATAACCTTAGAGTTTTTTTGGTCAAAAATACTGGAATGGTTTACCTTTTCTTTTCCAGCTCCTTTTACAGATTAGGAAACTAAAGTAAGCAAGATTAAGTGACTTGCCCAGGCTCACATAGCTAGTAGGTGTTTAAGGCTACATTTGAATTTAGGTCTTCTTGTTTCTGGGCCCAGGGCTCTAGCCACTGAGCAACCTAGCTGCCCAGTAATAAAACATATTCTACTGGCTAAAGGAATTTTCCTTTAATTAATTTCTAATAATTAATGCTAATTATTCAAAGCAATTTAATATACCCCACTCAAATTGTTAAGACATACTGATAAAGATTTGAATTTTCTGTTATATACAAAGAAATGTGAAAAAAAAAGTAATAAAACATTTCACTTGATTAGACTATAAACTTTCAACTTCACTTTTTTTGGAGGGAGGTTAAAGGTTAATATCTTTTAGAAAAATTAAATAATGTATTGATCTACCATTTTAGTGATCCTGAGAACAATTCAGAAACATACACTTTTTAAAAAATTATTAATTTATTTTTAACATCTTTTAAAATTTTGATTTTCAAATTCCCCCTCCCTCCAACTCTAGCCCTCACTCAGTGAGAAGAAAAACAATAACATGCTAATATATATGTGAAATCAAAGAAAATATTTCCATATTAGCCATGTTGCAAAAGAAAAGTAGAAAATTTTACTTCAATTTGCATTCAAAATTAATCAATTCTGTCTGAAGGTGGATGGTAGTTTTCACTATGAGTCTTGTGGAATTTTCTTGGACCATTATATTGACTGGAGTAGCTAAGTCTTTCCCAATTGATCATCATTAAAATATTTATTTTATTGTATGCAATAATCTGATTCTATTCATTTCACTTTGTATCAGTTTATACAGTTCTTCCAAGTTTTTTTTCCTGAAACCATCTACCTCATAATTTCTTATTTCACTATAGTACTCCATAAAATCATATATTACCACTTGTTTATTCATTCCCCAATTCATGGACATCCTCAAAAAATTTCTAATTTTTTGACACCAGAAAAGAAACCAAAAACAAAACCTGTTATATTTTTGTACCCATAATTTCTTTTCCTTTTTTTTTGATCTCTTGTGCATAGAGACCTAGTAGTGATAATCCAGGGGTAAAAACTAAACACATCTGTAGCCCTTTGGGCTCAGCAATATATTTAATAAATTGTAATAGCTTCTTATTTTGTGAAGATTCATTAGTCTATTTGCTTCCTGAAGGCAGAGGCCAGTTATACCACTTTGTTTTATCTTCAGAACTTAGTTGCCTGGCTCACAGTAAATGCTTAATAAATATTTATTAAATGAACTAAATATTTCCAAATGGCTAACTTGGAAATTGTCTTCTCAGAAAATTGTAAGGACAAAAACGAAACCAGAAAGATTTTATATAATTTTCTACTAAATTGATTTTTTCCTTAAATTCTCCTCTGAAGTCTGCTCACTGATTGATCAGTTCTTGCCTCAGATCAACATTTCTTGAAGTATTCTAGACAAATACCCTCCTCAGATGATTCTCTAGTCTTTTCTTATTGAAATGTTGGAAAGTAGGCTCCTTTCATTATAAGAACTGTAATTAATGACTGGAATGTTTTCTTGTACTCACATCCCCAAAGCCTAGTCAGTTAACATAGTTCTTAGCACATAGTAAAATATTAATAAATTATCAATCTACATATCTATATCTTTATTTTCATTGTTGTTCAGTCTTTTCCATCACATCCAACTCTTCATGACCCCATTTAGTGTTTTCTTGGCAAAGATAGTGGAGTGGTTTGCCTTTTCCTTCTCCAACTCATTTTTACAAATGTTTGAGGGTAGTGATTCTTTGTTTCCTGATACACCAACAGAACATTTATTAACTGTTTACTATCTAAGCACCAAGGATACAAAGATAGGGAAATAAAGCAGGATCCCTACCCTCAAGGAACTTTTATTTTAATGGGAGAATATAATATAATATTGGATCAACATAAGACAAGGAGGAGCTGAAAAGGGAATGGGGTTCAAAAAGATGATACCCATGAAAAAATCTAGGCTGTTGGTGAGGAGGGAGGGAAGTGCAGAAAAGGATTTGAGCTGAGAGGGAAGTATGGCAGCGAGATCCCCTCATGAAATGGGAATTTGAGTTTATAATATTCTAATCAGGTGAGATAGATTCTAGGTAGAATTATCTCTAGGATATGAGGATACAGGTAAGGAAGAAGTTCAAAAGGCATGTTGAGATGGGAACAGAGTGAACATAACTGGGCCCCTTTATGATAAGTGAATTTTTTTAACTAATGAGACATTTGAATCACTGAATTATGATTGTATTGGCTAGATAAGAGTCCTGGAACATTTGGAAATAAATTAAAGTGCTGATGTCAACATTATTAGATGGTTTGTTTTAAAGTCACTTGATATTTCTTAGTTTATTTTCATTATTTTAAAAATAGGTCAATATGTTTAATTAGGGAATTCTTTTTGTATTAATACTCTCAGGTCCCATCAGTGGGTTTTTTGGAACTTTCAAAAGAATGTCTTTTTACATTTCAAATACGATAAACCTATAAAAAAGCATGGGTATAGATTTATGACATTACATTGAAGAACAAAGAATTTATTATTACTGAAATAATTTATCAATAAGTTAGACATAGTTACTTTTATTTTTAATAACTCTGCCTAGAAAAGGAACCCCCAATGTTTTGAATTTGGTTCAAAATTATATAGCAAGATGATTTTGAAGCATAGACTTACATCTCTGCTGAAAGAAAGAATCCAGATAATTTGAACACAAACGTTAGTTATAAAAGGAAAGAGATTATTATAAAATAGCATCCAGGAAGTCCCAATATTTAGAATTTAGTTCTAAATCACAAAGCAAGATCATTTTGAAGCATAGATTTAAACCTCTGATAGAGAAAAAAATCAAGATAATTTGAACACAGAAGTTAGTTTCAAAGAAAACAGACTATTTTAAAATAACCTCTTTTTTTTTTTTTACTCAGTATTTCACTCCCAGTGCTTTTGTTATTATTAAGAGCACAGCCAAGTCCAGATTCGGGAAATGCTATATAGAAGGAGAAACCCCATGGTGCTCCAAAGTACTTGCATGGCCCTTCGTATACTATAAGTAATATATTATGAATCTTAGGAAGTTTCTTCCCTACACAAGCTAAAAAGAATGATTGGAAAGATCAAATGCAAGCCAGGTAAGCACTGCTACCCCATGAAGTCAAGCGATAAGGACATTATGATTGATTGTGTGAAAGGCCACAGCAATATTGAGTCGAATCAAGACTGACAGAAAACTCTGGGGCTTGGCAATCAGTAAGTCACATATTGTTACAGACATGAGGACCAGAATACATTTATGAAACATATGAAAAGAAGTTAAAGGCAAATAATTCAGCAAAGAAAGATGGGATATGTGGAGAGAAAAAGGGACTGCAATTTGTCCCAGAGAGAAAGAATGAAAATAAAGTTATTAGTTTAGTTTTTAATGACTTTGGAATATGAAATTTCTATGATATAATAAAAGTAAAATGAAGGAAAATGATTCTTGTTTGGTTTGTGAGAACTTTATGGACTTCAAGACTACAAAACTGAGATTTCTCAGGTCATTTATTATCAGTCATGGAATTGATTAAGAACTTTCAAACTTACTATTTGAATCATATAATCATAAGCTTAGTGTTGGAATGGATTTTATACTATATCTCATCCAAACCCATCATCTGATAGCTGAGAAAAGTGAGACATCCTTATGGCAATAAAGCAACATAGCTTTTAAGTGGTAGAACCAAGACATGTACTCAGGCTCCAAATCCACCTTGCTTTATACTAGACCACACTGCTTGAATATGACTTGAAAGGAATGAAGCAAACCAGAGCACTAAGCAAAATTTCCAACGTACAAAGTTTCAAATATATATTTAAAGTATAGCAGAAGCAAGAAAGTGAAACAGTAGATTGGTGATTTTTCCCAAGGAGCCAAGTATGTGCACTTTGGCTCCATGCATGCAAGATCTAGTTGCTTCCTTAGTCCCCTTGATGTGGAGTGTGCAAGATGGTGAGACTCAGTCAGAGAGAATTGGCAACTGAGCCAGGAAGAGCCACATATTCTGTGGCCCATAAATAGGGAGTATATACATGTATCCTTTCCACATCACAGGGGGTTAGGGGTTCACACCCCACCAAGATCTGGAAAATCTGTGTGTGTGTGTATTTCTATGACCTAAAACTATATATCTTTAATAAATAATGATGGCTCTCTTGTATCTTCAGACATGGTTTTGTTCAAAATAAATGTTGAATGAGATAGAATTTAATATACAACTTTGCTTGTCTCAAGTCTAGGATTAGAAAAGGGAAGTGGCCTAATTATCACTGTGATTCATTATAAGAAAAAATGCAAGACTTTGAGCTAGTAATGAAAGCTTACATTAACACAGTGATTTGAGGTTTGAAAAGTGCTTTCCTCAAAATACCTTGTGAGTATTATAGTATTATCTCCATGTAACACATGAGGAAACTGAGGCTCAGAGAGAATAAATTATTTTCCCACAGTCATGACTTTTTATTTTATGGATTTAACATTAAACTGAAAATTATTTTTCTGAGATATATTCTATCATTAAACTATGGAGCTTTTGAATGGGAACAAAAAAACATGTCACCTTGGTGAGGGATCAAAGGATGAAAAAGTAATGCAAATAAGGGGTGATTCATTGCATTTTAAAAGCTCACATGACAACACAGGATCAGGGGAGCAAGGATAAATTGTTTGAAGGGGTGGTAGCTCAAGAAAGCAGAGATTCTGTGTCTAAGGTAACAGGATAACCAGTAATGTGATCTTTTGGGTCCTTGTGGGACATTTTCAATGAGAAAAGATAACAAAATAGACATTTCTGGATCAGTAGCTTGTAAGCCCATCTCTCCAAAAGTCTCCTGAAGCTTTCCTATGAAAATATTCCCAAAGAAGTTTTCTGAATTTCATGGCCATAATAAAGTGTTCCTTCTTTCATGTAAAATGAAGTAGAAATTAGGAAGAAGCTTATAAGACAAGAATCCATACAGTATACTTTCATTCTAGGAGAAAAAAAAAAAAGCACAGACATTATATTATCAATTAACCTTTGCACTTCTCTCATTTGGTTGATTTTATACCATTAGATAAAATGAATATTATTAGATAAATATGGAATTTGTTGTTAATTAAATACACTACCACAGGAACAGGATATTATTACTACCCACCTGAACCACTGTAATCAGCTCACATATTTTCATGCCTTAACTCCTTCCTCATCCTTCCCACAACGGAGCTCACACCGCTGATGTAATCCTCTTTTCCTCTGTTACTTCTCTGCTCAAAAACCTTCAGTGGTTCATTAATGCCTACTAGAATGTGTTTAGGTCCCTTCCCAATTTGGCAGTGCACAGCTTTTTCCAGATTTAATTTCCCATTCCTCCTTTCCCAGAATTTTATACTATAATTAAACTAGACAGGTTATTTTCTTAGACCCTGCATTTTCTAGATACTATACCTTTATTCATGTGTCTGCTTGTGCCTGTCATGTTCTCATTCCTTCCAAACCACATATTTATTGAATTCCTAAGCATCTCTAAAGCCCTTTTCAAATCTAACACCTCCAAATAAAACCTCCTTTATGACCTTAATTTCCAGTCATCTGCTCCTCACAGACTTCATCTAAGATTTTGTATTTTTATCATTTACTCAATATATTATTCTGAAATGTAATTATTTTTATTTTCTCAATCAGTCAAGATGTATTTAATAAGGCTCTACTGCAAGGAGACTGTGTGCTATGCACCAGGGATGTAAAAAGAATGAATGAAACGTCCCATTTACATAAGAGTTCTAAGGGGCTAGGGGAGAAACAAAAAGGTCATACATGTATATGTAATAAAAATATAGTAGTTAAACACTAGGCAGTTTGAGAAGGAAGGCACACATTTATAGGCAGTTTTGTATAAAAAAGAGCTTCCTCTAAGTCAGAAAGACCTAGATTCAAGTTCTGCATCTGATATATACTGATTTTATGACCCCTATCAAATTACTACACTTCTCAGTGGCCTTGTCAACTCTAATTCTAACACTATTTAAACAATTTGGAAAAATAGGGGAAAATGGAATTCTTCCAAATTCTTTTTATGACACAAATATGGTACTGATACTTAAACCAAGAAGAGCTAAAACAGAGAAAGAAAACTATACATCAATCTCCCAACATGGTATTGGAAGATACTAGACAGGATTAAGTTGGATCTAGCTTTGAAGTCTAATAATAATCGAACCACACTGGCTAGAAATCAACAATTTTTTTTCAGGTGAAATAAATTTAGACATCACTTTACTTATGATATTGGGTTTAATTGGAATGGGACTCTCAAGGACAGTCAAGCATCCTTGCTAAATTTATAGTTTCTTTTGAAGAGCCAACTGTCTATAAATATTCTAATTAACAAAACTCCAGATCTTCTGTTGAAATGGGACTTGAATTCCCCAAATTTTGAAGTTCCCAAACCTTCCCTTTGAAAAAATTCTGCCATAGTATCCAATTTGGGGGAGGGTTATAAAAATAACATGGAACTGAGTAATGGCAAGAGTGAGGTGCAAGGAAGTTGGTTTGTGTATTCCCTTTAGAAATTCAAAATTCCACCTGAATTAAAATGTTCTTAATTTGCATTGCAATCTATTCTTTCCTAACTATGTCTAGAGTTAAGAGATAAACATTTCTTTTTGGTCCAGGTTACTGTCAGTTTCTGGAGAGGATAGAGTATCCAAGCATCTTTCCTCATTTCTGTTCAGAGATTCTTCTCCCCTCCAATCCCAAGTACTTCAGTTGAGACACACTCTATGAATTAAAAGGACAAAAGAATTGATTAGCTTTTATGTAGTGAACAAAAAAAATTGATCCAGTTCTTTGAAAGGAGAGGGAGCTGAAATTTTTGAACTGTCTTGAAAGCAAGTTCTCTTTTAGGTTCATAATTTTATTGAATCACAACTCAATGTAAATAATAATGATAAATGTGCTACTTATTTCTTTAATGAAATGTAATCATATTTTCAATGAATGTTGTTACTTGATATGAAATAATTTTATACAATGTTATAAATGTAATAAAGCAGCTCTGTGTAAGATCCTTTGAAAATTTGATTACTTCATGTTTTTAATTCTTAAATACCATTTATGATAAGATAATATTTAAGATAAGACAATAGGTTAATAGTTTAGCATATTATATTGTCTTAAATACCCTTTTGCTTTCTTAGTTTCTCTTAATGTATTTAGACTCTCTGATCTCAGGTATCCCTAGCTCGGGGCTATAATCTCTTTCCCAAATCCCTATGTATCTATCAGTTTTTTCTCTTTGATTGTACTCCATTAGGTATAACTATAACATCAAGTTATTTAGTTTGACAGAAATTTCCATTTTCCTGGAGACTTTGTTCCTCTGGAGCACTGTGTGTGTGTGTGTGTGTGTGTGTGTGTGTGTGTGTGTGTGTGTGTGTGTGTGACTGTGTGGTACCCAAAAGAGCATTGTCTCACTTAAGACTAATTTTTTGTAACTTCTTTTGGTGGTTTAGTGTTTTTTACAGGTTAACGCATAAATGGATGTGTGTCTATATATTTGGAAAAGTTGTAATATATTCTACTGCTTTGTTCTGGAGTTTAATTCTAAATCTAATTCTAAATTCTAATTAGAAGCATTAAGTTTTATGCTGGTTATTTAGGTTTCATGGCTATTTACGGAAACAATAAATTAACTTTTTAAACTTATCCTATCAATTAGATTTTTTAAGGAGAAAATTGAAGAGATCTGTTTAAATCTCCTTATTTGCTTAAATATATAACATCTCTTATCTCTTCCATTAGGAGAATAAGCATGGGGATAGGGTTGTGGGTCATTAAGAATTTATTTTGTAGAAGTATTTAATCATAAATTATGAAGTTTTTTTCTCTATATTAGTTTTGAAACATTATTGAGTATGCTTGATAAAATGTTAAAGGGAATTTAGAAATGTTTTTTCATTGAATTATTATCACCTGACTAACAATAAATTTCATGTTTTAAATTGGAATATTGAATATGTCAAAATTTTTCTCTTCTATTCAACAGGGGATATTAGGTTAAGTTTGTAAAAGGCATAGTAAATTCCTCTCAAATCTTTATTTGATAACATGCTCAATGGATCTTATCAGGCCTTCTGGCAGTGTTTTTAAACTCTGTATTGTCATTCTTAAAGAACTGAATATTTCTTTCTGATAAAGTATGAAACATTTGTGAGTTAAATCTTATATGATAAGTTATTTTTCTTTTAGATCATTTGGGAAATCATGTAATTGTATTTGTTAATAGTTGAAATGTAGTAGAGCTGTATTTTTGAATGTACTATTCACTATGTAAGAAATTTAGATTTTAATTATTCTTATGACAAGATAAGTAGTATGCCTCATTGATATTGAGGCATAAAGAATGTGCAATATCCAACCCAAAGCCCCTAAGCTATGTATGATGAACGTTTTGATTTGGAGGAAAGGCTTTGGGGCTTTTAATATAATTCTGTTATAAGTTTTTTTAGATTTAAGAATCTGACCCTCCATCAATGCCACATTTAAGGGAATAGCCATGTGCTTCTGGTGTCTGAGGTCTGCCTCAGGGACAGTTGAAAGAGTGACCTAAGGAATGTGGAGATAAGGTACCTGAGTGAATCTGAGCCTATCTGTAATTCCTGTGGTTGCCTGGTGAGCTTTTATGATTCATACATGAATTCAAACAGGCCAAAAGGACCTGAGATAATGCTGTGTGCATTTTGTTATTGTCTTTTCCTCTCATAGCAAATTCCTCTTAATCAGGGCATTTGATCAGTGAAAAATATGAATACTATATTAAATCGTTATCTTTTGGGTTAAAGCTAAAATTTCTAAGCTTTTGGTGTGAAACATCAAAGTTATTCAATCTGAAATTGTACTTCTTTTTATACCCTTGGGCACAATCAAATAAGATAAGTGTTTGGCTTTATTATCTATCATTAATTATAATTCTCCCAATATTTCAGAGTGATACAATTGGGCAAGGTTTTGGTAACATCAAAATCAAGATAGAATTCCATTGTTTCGTAAGATGATAGGTACAGAATTTTTTTGTTTTGAGCTAGAAAATTTGTGTGCAGTCACTTATCTTAAAGAAAGATGATTTATTTTCTATCTTTTGCTATTTTTAAGTGACTTCTCACCTTGTTATTTGTTGTAATACCAACACTTGCATGTGGTATATATTTTGTAATATAAGCAGAGTATACAAGGGTATTAGCAGAAGGATTACTCTTATGTAAGTGCAATATCTAGTATATTTGAGTATGGTTAGAAACTGATTAGTTTGGTCTATAGATAATTTATTCAATATAATGTACATAATGCCTAGTTTTTTATGACTCCCATCCAAAGTCTATTGTTATAATGGAAAGGGTAAAACATCTTTTAAATAAATTCATGTACATTATTACCATCAAGACTGAGTATAAAAGTCATATGTTTATAAAAAGTGCTATTATCTAAGGCACTTGCAGAAGAATAAGATCCCTTGCAGAATCTCATCCTTTCCTGGGGAGGAGGGGATTAAGAATTAAAATTGGAGATTAATGGAAAAAATAACAAATAAAAAATAAAAACAGATAAATAATGGAAGTGAGATAATAATTGAAATAAAATTTTTTGAAGAAAGTAGTAAAGATTGAATGATTTAAACAGACCAAATCTGTTTCTAAAGTATTGAACATGTTCAGTTAAAAAAATTGATATATGTCAAATTAGAAGTTAGCTCCAAAATTTAAATCATCTTATTTCATTTAAATTTCTTTTCAGCTTGTAATTGGTAGTTTTTCAAAGCAAGTATCTGGTTCAGAAAGAAGTAAAGAATAGCAAAAAGTAAAAGAAATGTAAATGCTTTACTATAGAGGTTCATGACTTAAGTAAAAAAATTAAAATTAGAATCCTAAATAAAATTAGAATCCAAAGATTTGACTTAATTCTCACCATTTGCTCTAACTATTGACAATGCAATTTTTTTTTTTTTGCATTTTCTAAATTTTAAGAAAATGAAATCCAGCATGTTTATTCTGAAGTTGGTGATGCCTCGGGCCTTGGGGAATAAGGTCCTGGACTTGGAACTGCTGGGGGCCCCTGCAAAAATTTTGAACAGAAAGGAAAAGTAGATTAAATGCAAACATTCAGGAACATTCTTAAAACTTGCATTTGCTAACTAAAACAAAGTAATAAATTCTATCTATGTATCTATCTTATTTCATGAACTAACAGCAGACTGTAATGCAAAAGATGCAAGAGAGGCTTTTGCTCTTGCAGAGGGCCAACTGAAAACTTCTGGCATTTAGAAGCCTTAGAATTCTGAGAGGAGTCAGTTGGTCTCTGAGGCTTGAACAGAGCAGGACTAACTAGAGCTCTGCTTGGCTTTCAGTTTTGCTTTGGCCTGTGCTTTGTCTCTGGACAATTCGAACCTAGCTAATTTCTCTGGACCTCTCCCTGACTTCTCTATATTATTTCCCTGTTTTCCCTGCCTGTTTTCCTGGGGCTCTGGGAGGCCGAGTGGCTTTTGGGTTTTTAGTGAATAGACTTTGTGGATTTAGTTTCCCCAATAGGCAAGTAGGGCATCCTTGAATTCAAACTATCGCCTTAGTATACCCTCAACTTTAAAGCAGCCAAATTTTCCCTGGCTGAGAGAGCAGGTTCTCTCTCAGTCTAACCCATTCCTATGACCCTCCCCCATCTTGAGTTTCTCCCTAGTGGCTGTCAGAAACCCCAAACCCCTCTCTCCTCCTTGACCAACCCCGAACATTAATAAATCCCTTTGTAACCTAATCAAACCCTCCAGAGATTCATTGTGTTAAAGATTAGGCAAGGGTTGGAGGGGAAGGAATTATTCTCTTTATTTCTTGAGGGAAACTGGAGGTATCCATCTTGGGAGTAAGTAGTTGCCCAACACTTCCTCCTGAATCCCTTCAGTTTCACTGACAAGCGACTCCTCCTTTGAGGACTTGAGAAACTTACAAGAAAGCCATCAAGTTGGATTCAAACCACTTCTGACTGGCCCTATTCCTTGTGTCTGTAAAAGTACCTTTCCTGCCTGGAAGAGTTCAGCCTAATACCCCCAGTATCCTCTGTCTCTAGCTTAGGTGTCTAGTCTATGTTAGCTGCCTCTCCTGAACACCTCACCCTGAACCCTTACCATCTTAATACTGCCTTGTCCATTCCTCCCTAAACTCAGCCATCCCTTTCATTACTCTCCTATCACCTCAACCACCTTTTACCCCTCTGTCACTCAGTAAGGGAAGGAGAGCACGATCCCAACTTTAGTGTACCCCTTTTTATACATAACACCCCAAAGGTGTTAGCTAGGAAGGGCAAGTCCAGACCACCTGGTACTGGATAAAGGGTAAGATGGGATCCTTGAAGAAATCATCAGTTCCAGAAGCCTAGAATCCAAATTTGGCTTGGGTCTTCCAACAGCTGAGCTTGTTCTCTGACCAGAATTCTTTAGAATTCTTCAGTTCCAATTCTAACTCCTTAGCCTGGTGAATCAGATATGTGATTTGGTGTTTTCTGCTTGCCTTTTGGCTGTTCACTTTTCTCCTTACTGAATGACTTCATGGTTTTACCTTTTGTCAGGGACTTGGTCATCCACTGCTGGGCCCCACTGAACTAGTCATCCTCTTCATCAGTTCATCAATTGTATGAAGATCTATTTTTCAAGCAATTTTAAGGAACGGACATATCAGTGACTCTGGACCAAGAGGAAGCAGATCTACCAGAGGAGCTGCTCTAGGGACCTGCATGACTCCAGATGACCAAAGAAGATGACAACAATAGCAGAAGAGCCCAATAGTTGAATAACTGCTACATCATGAGATTTTGACTTCTTGGACATAAACAGACTGGTGACCATGAAAAGCCAATCAGATTTTATGATAAAATTGTAGAATTAAGAGCTAGATATCTTGGGCTAGCGACATCAAAACAGACAGACTCTAGAATTATAAGAAATCATTTTGTAAATCACTACTCTTCCTAGAAATTAGAGAGTATTTTCAGAAGATATGTCCAGACTGGCTATAATATGGACATAGAGAGATTGAAGAGAACCACAGTATTTGTTTTTGCAGGCAATGAAAGGAGAGAAAAGGAAAAAGCTGAAAAGGGGGATTAGAAAAGATAGAACAAGGAAAATGAAGTAATTACTTTAGTTCCTATCTTAACAAATGTAACTGAGGAAATCATAGCTCCTTTGAGAGAAGTGGTAAGGACCCTGGCAGACATAGGGTCAATACATTGCTATTTCTGTGATAAGCAAGACCATGTAACCATGAATAGTAGGAAGAAGAATCAGGAAAATAGGAACAGATGTAGAGTCTCCAACAGGGCTAATAATTCTAATGAGGTAAACCATAATTTAAACCATAACACCCCTCAAGAACCCTATAGTCACTGTGAGAGACCATAGAAAAATGGTCAGAGGGTTGGCCAAAGGAATCAGGATTTCCAATGGCACAAGGGAGGGGAAATAACCTCAAGGATCCTGGAGGTGAAGTTTATTCCTTTTCAGAACCCAATGTCTTGTAGATGCTAATTATTTCAGTCTGCCACCCTCCCCTTAATGAAAAATCTCATGCAATATAATCATAAATGCAGATCTATACCCAGGAGTAAAGAATTTCCATCCCACTTCTATCAAAATTGGAGAAAAAAGACTTGCATTCATTATTCTCATGTAAAATGCGTACCATCTACTGACACTGAGAGACTGAATCCTTTCACACAAGTTGCATTTTATTGTTTGTTTTTTAATTTGGTTTTGCTTTAAGTTTATAAATTAATCTAGTCTAAGTTTTCTATTACAAAACGTAAGCTTCAGTTAGAATATTTTGGTTATTAGCTATAAGTTCTGTTATACTGTCTTCATTTGTACCCTCTTCCCATGACTGGACTAAGGAAAATGCTATTATAAAAGTCCATAGTCAAGTTGGACATACTCTTTTCCAAGGCAACACCATTGGTCTCTATGGATGCTAGGTCTATCACCAGATCCATCAGAGTTCTGTTTTGTCATGGGCAACAATTCCAGTCTTTAGGAATGAGACTTCACCACAACTTGGACCCCAGGAAGTTCATATGTTACCAAACAAACCTGTTGCTCCTTTTGCTTTTGTTACACGTCATTTAAATAATGAGAGATGGTCTCCATTTTATTGATCACAACCTGTATTGTTTGTCTTTGAGAAATTTAAAGAGCTGAAAATCTCAGTTGATTTAACAGGTCTTCTGAAGTGATTTTCAGTGGTTTGGGAGCCCCACTACCTCTGTCTGACTAATCATGTGCCTACCTTTGACTTGTGTGTGAAGAGAGGTAAGGGTCCATTGAGTAGTTGGTATTTGGGGGACAATGTAAAGTACAATCTCACCATTCCATTCCCCAACACAATGTTTATTTATGCTAAGGTAAAGCTAGAAAACACAAAAGATGGGACACATAATTGTATGTCTTTTACAACTGTTACTGCCTTAACTAAGATGAATGCAGATTTCCCATGAGGCTTGATACCCCTGGGAAATTCTATCTCTATAACTCTCTTCCCCAAGGATGGTATGGTACTTGTGGTTTGGCATATGTGACCCTGTTAGGGTTCAAAATGGGTGGCCTCCAGAGGAACACACGAGACAATGCAATCAAAGCAGGAGAAAGCTTTATTGCCAGTGTGCACTGGGGAAACTCAGCAAAGAGAGTCCCCGAGGGGGCATTCAGAATAAGGAATATATATATGTTTCTGGGATATAGGTGCCTTTGTCTTAGGGTTAGCTAGTAGCTAGACAGAGGGAGTAGGGATGCTTCCAGGTGCCACAGGATATGATTCTTAATCTTCAAGGCTGTTTCGTCTAGGGGCCCTGGGGCTTCCAGCCAGGAGTTGTCCCTGGGACTGTGAGTCAGAGATAACTGCCCTGCTTGAGTCAGGCGTGATGTTATCCAAAAAATCCCCTGCTTAATTGCTAAGTTTAGCTTTTTGGCTATAATATTCTTATAAGCTATAAGCTATAATATTTCTATAAGCTTTTTTGGCTATAACATTCCTCCCTTTTTCGTTTTGCTTACTGAGGAATCTTCCTCAGGGCCAAAGAATAAGTCCAACATTCCCTACTTTTCCTTTTGATTGTAAGGAATCATCCTCAGGTGGTCCCTTAAAGATTAGTGTCAATACACATTGTATTAAGGGTGGGGGTTATCTGATAATACTGACACAGGGCCATAAGCTGAACGGTGTTAATTCATTCCTTTACAAAAGCTGCTGGTTAAGAATAAGGGGAAGGGTACATAGTGGAAACAAAAGGGATTTTCCAGCCTCTAGTTTGCCTGAAAAAACCTTTTCACCAAGGGGATACAATGTTTTATGCTGTCTCTGGGGGTACAACGTCCCACAAGGTCTCATGCTGTCCCCCTCCCCTCCTCCAAAAGTCTAAGGGAAGAGGGCCGATGGTTTCAATCTTCTGTAGCTTCTTCAAGCTGAAAAGGGGCGTAGAGTCTCTGAGAGGGGAGGACAGGAGGAGGAGCTGCAGGCACAGGGTCTTCAGGCGCCTCTGCATCGACTGCCAGGGTCCTGAAGGCTTGGAGACCAGAGACCGTTTCCCCAGACTGACAGACAGGTCACAAGGGGGAGCATCTTAGAACCTAGGACTGGGGCAAAAAACTAGAACACCAGAGACAAAGAGAGAAAATTAGCACAATAGAAACTGATATTAAACATTAACAGTTAGCCAACAGATTTTATCCCCAGAAATCTTCCTCTGACAGAAATTGAACTATTTAGGAATTTTTGATCCCTAAGTTGTTTGCAGAGTTGGCATGTGATGTTTCTGCTAAAAAATATCCTTTCATAAAGCCCACATTAATATGGCATCTATAACTACTTGAATAACAATACTTTACAGATAAATTTCTTTATCCCAGATTCTGGAGGAAATCCAGAAAGTTTTGGTTTATATTTCTAAGCTCAAAATCCCACTTCAGTTGTGGTAAATTAAGGCTGCAAGCTACAAGTCATCTATCACTAAACTTCACTCACTTCTCAAAGTGTGTTCCCTAACAATTTGATAATTTTCAATTATTAACCTAATAGGTTGGTTGGGGAGATGGAAACATTAATTCACAACTTGCATTAAGTGCTGATTATGGGAACTTGCTACAAAAAGGGAAGGCAGGTAGGAAAAACATTCCCTCACGTCTCAAAGGACGCATAGTGAGGGGCTCCATGTACAGGCCAAAGCTGTCACTGGCTCATGCCATCCTTGTGTCACTCAAGGAGTAGTAGCCTAGATGGTCAGAAGAGGTCCAGTCCAGGTTGAGCCCTAGAATTGCCTCTCCTAAGCATCACAGAACATTCTCTGTCTTTAGTACTATATCACCACTGGATCTCTGAAGTCTTCTCCTTCCTTAAAAGACAAGTCTTTCCCATTACAGCTCAGAGAAATTCTGCTAAGCAGCAGTCTGGAAACAATTTCCATACCCTCAAACAAGCCTTTCACATCCCTACCAGGCTGATAACTTAGTTATTCTTACATATTCTGGCAATAACTAACATATCACACTCCAATCACAAAACCTGAATTAAGGAACAGGAGTGCTGGATTGAGTAGTTCCATAGTAAATATAAATCAGGGCTGTTATCTTCTCCTGTACCTGGGTCATCTAAAAAACTAAGAGGAGCCACACAGGAATCTCTTCAGTGTAACTTTCAAGAGAATTCCAGAATTATTCGTGATTTTCCCAATACACTAAGTTTAGAAATTATCCCTAGGTCAAGGATCCAATTATAAGAGTAGAACATCTATCTATTCTTTTTCACTTCCCTATCTGTTCTTTTCCATCTCTCCTTTTCCCTCAAAAACCCTCTGCTTACCACAACTTTCATTTACCCATCTCAAATCTGCATACTCAAGGTGTTAGGTCAAGGCTTTCTTTTCTCTCTTTCTTTTTTTTTTCCTTCTCCGTATTCAAACACAACAACCCCACCATTGTTGGCTCATGACCACTATATTGGCCAGTTGGACAAATCCAACACCAGGATTCTGGGTACTTGGTAGCATTCAAGAATCAAGAGGACAAGGCCTAATTCAGTAGCATCCTCATGAGCAGTAGAGAGGTTTTTCTGGGTAGTTCTGCCCAATTTTGGAATGATGGTAGTAATATATTTTATTAAAAATATCTCTACTGAGATTGAAAGGTTTGCTCAAGATACAGTCCAAGTCAACTCCTGAACTTCTAAGGTGATCTCTTTCCTACAGGACTCCTTAGCAAATCAGTTATACTAAACCGACTAGGTCTTGATATGCTTATAGCCACATCGGGAGGTGTGTGTGCCCTTATTAATTTTGTTGTTCTTATATAAATAAATCCAATGAAATTGTGACAAATGTTCATGAACATCAAAAGATTTTAAATGACACTCAACAAATTGCTTTAGAGATCCATGTGACATCTGATGGTACATGGGGAAACTCATCATGGCTACAGGGAACTGGCTTGGGAGCTACTATAGCCAAATGGGCCTTTTTAATCCTAGGAATTATGGTCCTTATAAAAATCTGTTTTAGTGCTAACAAAGTTTATACCAAGCTTTTACCAGGAGGAAAAAAATGTACATTCGAGCTGTGAATCATGGCCAAGCTAGAGACACAATATCTTTCACTTTTGAGTGACCATTTTTTTTTTATGCCTATGTTTGGCTGATCCAATTTTTAATGGGATATGCAATATGTTTTCTTTTTAATTTTTTCTCCTTCCTTTTTCTAATTTAAATATGATTATTTTTTAAACTAGTATATATGTAATCAGTATCAATATTATGATATTGAAAGATCAGTTTACAATACCTATTAGATCTGATAATATTGCATACTCTAAAGCTTCAGACTATGGAAATCTGTCACTGGTTGTTAAATATTATGGGATTTCAACTGATATTTGTGTCTGATTTCAGAATAAGGAACTGCTAATGAGCCACTGATCAGTGTGAAAGAGAGGTAAAGGTGGCCAACAGTCTCTGTGGGGTTGGTGAGGATGTATGTCAAGGCAGAGGACCTGTCTCTGAGAATTCTGGGAAACTGAAAATTCTGGGAAAAAATTCTTGGCAAGTCATGAAATTGGACTTCCCTGTTTCCTGCATGTACATGAGACTAAAATATATGTGTTTGACTTTAACTTTGGTTCACCATCCCTGTGATTGAAATAGAAATCAGATCAGGGAATCAGATTTCCTGTTTTCCTCAGACTTTTGTCTCTTTTTTCTTCTTTAGTTTGGCAATTTTCTGTAGTCCAGGCTGATGGAATAAGTGCAAAATTATTGGACCTGTCCTACATGCTTGTAAGATATAAGCTACCTAAACTAGACCATGATGGTGAATCAAGGACCTGTAATGATTTTAATTTATTTTTATACATATCTATTTATACATATCTATATCATATTTTATTCATATATGATTTTAAGATTTTTTAGTTTAATTTTTCTCTCTCCTCTTGTTTTTGGGAGAATTGATTCATTATACCTTATAGCTTAGCCATGCATCCTGTGTCAGTTCTGTTGTTGATATATGGCCTCCTGAGGGGAGATGTATATAATTAACCTAAAAGTCCAATGTTTAAGATCTTTTAAAGTAATTTTAGGAAAAGATAATTGCCAACACTTTAGATGAGGAAAGCAGATCTTCTGGAGAAGATGTTATAAGGATACTTGTAGAAATCAAACATTACATGGGGAGATTCAGAGTAAACTTTTGAATATAATGAACTGAACTCAAGGGAGATTTGAGTCCTCCATTTATTCTGATTGTAAACTTTTATGCCAAAGGGGAGTGCCCCTTAATTGGCCTTTCTGTCAACACACCTATCAATCATTTTTTTCTTTCTCTTTCTCTTTTATTATCCAAATTGTGGTAACTCCTTCCATGAAATGTAAAATATCTTTTATATTTTTATACCTCCTAATGAGAAAATCCTAAACTCCATGTGTGGAATGATTCATTGGGGAGACCTCTGACATGTTAATCTCCTGGAGAAACAAGAGTGGGGAGATTTAATATTCTGGTCTCCCAAAGAATCAATATGGGGGGAATTGTGTGAAATAAATTATTTAGGGGATGTTGATCCCAAGATCAGAGTCTATCCTTGGTGTGAGAGTCAGCATAAGCATTAATGTTTATCACCATGGAGGGAGGAGTTAGTGGGATATAAAAGACAAGTGAGGGAAGGAGAGACTTTTTACTTCTCCTCTTAAACTTGCACTTGCAAGTGGCTATGAAGCATGAAGGGGACCACTCTAGGCTGTAATCAGGGAGCTGATCTACCTTAAGTTAGAAAAGGCTGAGACTTCTCTCTTCCTCTATCAACCTCTCTCTCTTTACTAATAAATACAACTCTGGTGCTGAGCCTCCAGACTGCCTTTTGTTACACATATAAGGCAAGCAAAACTACTGCTCCTTAAATTAAGAGGGGTAACATATTGGTTCATTTCCAGGTTTCCAAAACTGGAAATAGAGTTTTGTTCTAGCCATTTCACCCCCAAATGTCACTTGCCTTGTAAAACTGTCTTATCTATGTTTCTTCCATTATTCAAGATCTGCCAAAACAACATTATTCTCTATCCTAAGCTCCCAACTATGTTGTGCACATCTTTTTCCTGTCTTTTTAATTCTCTGACAGGCTAATATTCATCCCAAGAGAGAATCTATTTGGAGAGTGCCTTCATGGCCAAATCACCTATAATCAGGGTCTGGATGTTAGTCAGATCTCTTATGACCAGGAAAGGCTGAAAAAAGGATGCTAGATCTATATCAAGAGTTCATAACAATTTGGCTATACCAGCTATCTGCAAGAGAGCAATATAAACTATGGATATAAGATAGCTCTTTCCTCCACCTCCTTCCCACGACTGACTTCATAAGAGAATTTTTTTTGGCAAGGGAAGGCTTGGAGTAAAATCTGGGAGTAGCCATTTAAGGTTTTCTTAGCAAAGGTACTGGAGTAGTGTGTCATTTCCTTCTCCAGCTCATTTTACAGACAAGGGAAGAGAGGCAAACAGGATTAAATGACTTTTCCAGCATCCCACAGCTAGTGTCTGAGGTCAGATTTGATCTTAGAAAGATGAGTCTTCCTGACTGCAAGGCCAGTATTCTCTCTACTGGGCCACTTAACACCCATCCCCCTGTTCTTTTTAAAAAATGAGTACTCTGATAATAAGTATTTCCTACTGCATATACAACTCTAAATTTCATCATCCTTTCTGGAATTTCAGCATCCTGAAACATCGTATCTACTCAGAAACTGGAATGTCTTTGGTATCCTGTTTCTGAAGCCCCTTCTTTCCCTTTTTTGGAGAAAGTGGAGGGTAAACAGTGGTAAGCACTCCCAAATCTTCCATTTAAGGAAGGAGCTTAGGGCTGACATCTCATTATTTTCCAACAGATATATTCCTCTGGACTTCATCAAGCCCTCAGGATCTTCCCCTATTCCTTCCACACCTTCTCACTATATGATATCTACCCCTGTTAGATTCTGATTTCCTTTAAGTCTTTCTTTGTCCTCCTCTTCCTGATGCCTTGGATTATAGCATCCCAGTACCATCCATGATATTTTCTTGGCAAAGATACTGGAGTGGCTTTCCTTTCCTTTTCAAGTGGATTAAGATAAAGTTAAGTGACTTGCCCAGGGTCATACAGCTAGTAAGACATATTAGAGGCTGGATTTGAACTGAAAGACTCCTAGGCAGGTAAGAAGCAAAGCAGATAGAGTGCTGGGCTTGGAGGCAAGAAAACATATACTCCTGAGTTCAAACCTGGCCTCAGAGACTTATGTGTCCCTGGGCAAGTTGATTGACCTTATTTGTTTCAAATTCCTCATTTATGAAGTGATCTGGAGAAGGAAATGGTAAACCACTGCAGGATTTTTGCCAAGAATTCTTCCAAAGGGGTCAGGAAGAGTTGGACACTTCTGGACTCCAGGCTCAGCTGTCTATCCATTGAGTCACCTACCTGCCACCTCCTCCTTCAGGACAAGGACTTCCTTTTATCTTTTGTTATCTTAGCACCTTGCATGGCAAATAGTACTATAAAAATAACAACAGTATGGCATATGTTAGGCATTTAATAAATGTTTGTTGACTAATCTGGTGTGTGATTTCACTGATTTAGGGAATTCTACATTCTCTCCAAATTCAAGTCTTTCCTAGAGTCTTAATGGGGTTAGGTGATTTCATAGCCAGGGTTTCATAGCCAGTATTTACTTATAGACAAGACTGCTAAACACCTGTCTTCCAGTCTTTGTAGTCCACTAGCCACTGCTATACCATTCTGACTTGGAATATTAAGGGAAAGACTCCACAGAAGCCCTATCTGAAAATTCATAATGCAAAACAGATAGGCAAAATGGTATGCCTTTACATTACAAAAAGATTCTTCAGTCTCCAAAAAGATTTGCTGCAGAGTCCTTTTACTGAACTAGCTCCCCCAGTAGCTTTAAGTGTTTGCTTACAGATCATTAACTACTTAACTGAGAGGCCAGAACCTAGAGACACTTAAGCTAAAGTATCAGGGACTGAGGCCAACTGAGAAATCATCAGAAAATGAAGCATGAAATTATAACCTGAGTAGCAAAATAAGATTTGATTTACAGAAATCTGATTTTCATTCAACTTGGCAACAACACAACTATTATAAAGCAAGATACACCTACAGAGCTCTGTATTAGGCTATTTGATTATACTAAATTAATCTCTTAGAATTAGTAGCAGGCTCTCACACTGACTGCGTTAAACTCTAACTGCATGATAACCAGTTTTTAATGTTTGCTCCAAATATGATCTAATGTTTTTATCCTAAAAAATCTTTCAATGTGATTAATCCTTTTCAGATAATAAGAGCTAGCATTTATATAGATTCTTAAGATTTGCAAAGCATTTTAAAAATGTTATCTCACAATTCTGGGAGATAGGTGCTTTTATTATAATTATGTTATAGATGAGGAAACTGAGGCAGATAGATGTTAAATGATTTGCCTAGGGTCATACAGCTAATAAATGTCTGAGCCAAAATGTGAACTCTGGTCTTCTTGACAATTGATGTAGCACTCTTTCTGCTGTACCACCTATCCTAAATATTGTGGATTCCTCCATCAATACAATTTCTAATAATCAGTTTTATTATAAAATTATTTGATTATTTTTATTATTTTATATTTTTCCAAATTATAAGCTATGACATTTGCGTGCAATAAAATTATTTTTCTTTTTAGAATGCATGAAGCTATATTGTGGAATTTGAATGGAACTTCATGAAAAGGAGAATATTACTTTCAATTGAGAGAATGGCTACTTTGATCATCATCCTAATATCATCTGAAAGCTATAGTTTGTACTAATAAGTTTCTTTTTTAGTGAACTGTGTTTCAAATGGTACATTAATGGAAAAAATGATTTCCCCTGAAGGATTGTTCAGTCTATAGATGTGCTGTTGTAATAGTGCTTCCCCCCAGAAGTAGAGAATAACATTGATTACTCTGTTTTACTCTTCCTTCCTTCCTTCCTTCCTTCCTTGCTTCCTTCCTTCCTTCTTTCCTTCCTTCCTTCCTTTCTTTCTTTCTTTCTTTCTTTCTTTCTTTCTTTCTTTCTTTCTTT